>NW_017307328.1:490227-495513 GCF_000935625.1 Nanorana parkeri
AAATAAATCATGAGCGAGCGGCAGGCGGGGAGGAGAGCGGAGCCGCTGTCCTCCTGTCAGTTTCCGGACGACAGCGGCTGTGTGTGTGGCCGAGCGGAAGATCGGTAAGTATCATTGATATTTACCGATCCTCCATGTGCAGCACAAACACTGGAGTGATCGTCTGTTCACTCCAGTGTTCGTAAATAACTGGGGACACATAGTACTATGTGTCCCCAGTTATGAATGAACAGGAGGTGATTTACATCTCAATGGGGAGAAGCACTCAGTACAGAGGCTTTTCCCCATTGAGAGTCTGCTTGATAGTAAATATCTCACTATCAGCAGTTTGTGAATGAGTGGGAAGCCTCTGTACTGAGTGCTTCCCATTCACCGTGTGCTGAGACTGCAGAAAAAGACATGGGGCCCTGGGATTTCTAGTTACGCCCCTGCTTGGGGCCCATCATATTCCAGATTGAATCTCATGCCACAGACTCCCACATCCTCTTGACAACAAGGACCTTTTCCCCACATCCAGTCCCCAACAGCATGGGGACAAGGTGCTTTGCCAGGGAGAGGGAACCCTGCCAAGGCAGACTTACCAATTTGAGGGCACATGGCTTTGAATGGTTTACAGGGGGTGCATGAATTAAAATGCTTACTAGATCTGATGGACTAAAATTTAAGAGGGACCGCAAGTGTTTTTTTGTATGGTCCCCCTTAAAATCCATACCACACCCAAAGTCGGTATGGATTTTAAGCCAATTTTTTGTTTGTTTTGAATGGAGTCTATAGTAATAATTAATGGAATCCGGGTCCATTCATAAACGTCTGGTATAGATTAAATGAATCCTAGTCGCTTTGTGAAGCGGATGGGAAATTTAATTTACTGGCAATTGGAATGTTTTTTGTTTCTTTATAAATGTCAGTTTTGCTGTAGTACATTTTATACATTTGGATGTAGATGGGAAAATACATTTGTGTAACCATGGCAAGTCAGCTTGTAGATAAATTGCTGCAGCTGAAGTTTTCTATGAGTTCATTTGTACACTGTGGAAATCGCTTTCCTGCATTGTTTCCATCTAACAGGCATTGTACAAGTGTGTTGCTGTGATGCTTGTCATACACGGCCACTTGCTGAGGTCAGCCTTTCCTTGGTGTGCTTGCTGCTTTGTACCTATACAGTGCCATTTATTTGCTGTGCAATCATCCAACAGCACACTTTATAAAACACTCCTGGACAAGAGATATCTACAGGTACCAATTTCTCAGCTAAAGCAATTTATCTACAAGCTGAGTTGCTTGTGGTTACACATTTGTGTTTTTCTAACTACATCTATAGGTGAGCACTATCTACTCTGGCTGCTGAAAACACACTGTTGCTTTTAAAGGCACCCCTGTCTTTTTTTCTCATGTTACTGGAACGCACCCGTCATCAAAAATGCATGCAAACACACTGGAACGCACCCGTGAGCCCATTTTAAGCTAAAAAAAAAGCAGCAAAATCGCGGTCAAAATGCACTGCGTTTGCAGATCTGCTCCAGATCTGGCCCGGACATGGTGTGAACATAGCCTTAAGCCACACCTAAAATTGAGTGCAATATTTTGCACAACCTGGCTAGTGATGAGCTGTTCAGTTTAAATTCAAACTGATAGGGGGGACCCCATGTAAAAAAAAAAAAAAGCAGTCACCCCTGGAAAAACACCTTGTCCCCATGCCAATGGGAAAAAGGGCCTCTTCCCCACAAGCCCTGGGGCGTTGGTTCTGGGGGTGCGGGCAGGGGGCTTATTTACATCAGGGTACACCTTTAACCAGTTGACATCTGCGGTGTTAAACCCCCTTCCCATCCAGGCCATTTTTCAGTATTCAGCGCTAGGGGCTCCCAGATGCGCCTCCCCCCTTGTGAATGAGTAAGGGGTACTTGTGCCCCTACTCATTCATTAAAGGGTTAAATCAAATTGTATAATAAAGACCACACTTTTGAAAAAATCCTTTATCTGAAGAAAAAAACAAATAGACAGATTTTTGACAAAACTTTTATGTAAAAAAAAACAAAAATGGATCCACCGACGTAATCCAGGGTCAATTACGACATCCAGCGTTGTGCACGATGACGACGATGCGACAAATTAAAAAATAAATAGAAATACTAGGGAAAAAAAACCACGACCGCCATCCTGTCCACTTGCGACAAACTCCCGCCGCAGAATGGCATTTTGACAGATGCCGGCAACATATAAATAACTGGGCGGAGCTAGTGGTGACAGCTCCGCCCAACTGTTTACAGTTGTACGCCATCTGACAGGTGAGCCATGATTGGGCAAAGTCATCATGACTTTGCCCAATCATGGCTCTTACAGAGTATTGGGCCCTGATTGGGCAAGGTTTTGTACCTGACCTTTGGTCAGGTGCAAGACTTTAGCCAATCAGGGCTCACTGTACGGTGCACATTGCCTTGTGGGACGCTTGGCAGGCGAACAACCCGCCGAACGCCCCGACTGTTCGTGTGTTCGCCAAAAGCATCAACTGTCGATGTTCAAGACAAACTCATGCTCGACTCGAACATCGAGCCCATGCCTAACCCTGGCACCCCATATGTCTTCACCATGCTAAGGTGTCCCTCTTTTTCAAGTTCCAAAGTTGAAAGGAATGAGCCGGTCATATAAGCAAGTGCCTAGGCATTTGGTTGTGTGGTGTATGCCATAGGGGAATTGGCATAAAGTCTGTCTTCAGCAGCAGTCAAGTGACCAAATGCCCAGGTTTCAACAATCAACTGAAAAAAAGTGTTTTTATACGTTTTGTATGTTACGTCAGAAAAATCCTAAAAGGTTTCACCATAAAAAAGAGCTCCTTAGGTGCAATTTGCTTGAAACAAAATCTACTTTTTTGTTCCCTTTTTTTGAGTGGCTTTTTTTGGAAGTGGGGTGTGGTGAATAGGATAGCTTACATTATTTTATGTGCATGTTTAAAGAAAAGTGAATGTGACTTATACCACTTTCACTGGCAGTGAATCAATCACTGTTATTTAAAACACATCTACCAGGAAGACTCATCTATAAGTGAATGTTTGTTGACTGTCCGATTCACAAAAATCAAAACTAAACAAAAAACCTTTATGGCGGTTCCTACCATTGTGTCCTCTGTCCAAAACACCCCATCAGGTCCACTCTGCTGCACATTGACAGCAGGCAGTGGCTATTCCCAATCAGGCTCCGCCCACTGTCAGCATTACTGACACAGTGCATCACTAGTTGTTAAGGAATCTGTCGGCTTTCTTAACTAATAATTTACTGTTGATTCTAAGGCTCCGCTCACACATTAGCGATTTTCCACACGTATTCGTACGTGTGGAAACACCCTAAACATAAAAAAAATACATTCCAATGTATCTGGTTCACACCTGCGTGATGTCAAAAACACGTGTGGCACAAAAAAGTCCAAGCGTGATATTCTTGGCACATTCCGGCTATAGTAGTAGTCGCAAATGTGTGGAATCCGTGCATATGTTAAAATTTGAGTGTCTTTGTACTGCGTGGTTTTCCATGTGGAAAACGCAAGTGCTATGTGTGAATGCACCCTAAACTGCTGCGCAGTAAAGGCTTTTGAAGCATCGCATTTGGACAATTTTGAGTATCATAGTTTTTCACTGTTGCACAGGTGCGCACAATTTTTGACGCTTGACATGTTTGGTATCTATTTACTCGCTGTGAACACATCTTTTATTTTATTATATTGTGTTTGTGTGCACTAAAATTCATTCAATCATTTGTGCAAATATTGTGCAACATAAAAAAACAATTCAGTTGTCATTTATTTTATTCTACAGGGCCTCTGCTTTCAGAAAAGAAATCATTGTTCGGGGTTTAACCTCCCTGGCGGTATTCCCGAGTCTGGCTTGGGGTTAACTTTCAGTACCAGGAGCGATAACCCCGAGCCAGACTCGGGAATGCACAGAAAAGTGTCACTTACCTTGTCCCTGCGAGCCCGCGGCGTCCTCTGCTGTACGCGGCCGGCATCTGAGCTTTAGTTTAGTTTTCGGGCGTCACAGCGGGGGGCGGAGCCGGCGGGAAATTCAAAAGTGAAAAATGACATTTACACAGAATACAATGTAATTTGCTATGATTACACTTATGTATCAAACTATTTCACTTCAATTTTTTCCCTAGAACTTTGTCCAGTGCCCTGCCTGACACTTTTACTGTTCTTTCTGCCTGGAAACTTGTGAACGTCCATGGCATCCAAAAAGCGTCCCTTTAGGTCAAAAGCGGTTTTAGACCAGGTAGAAAACAGCGATAGTAAATTAGAATCACTTGCAGAATTGAGCGATAGAGATTCGTTGGGAAATTCGTCCTCAGACACTGAATGTCACTTTTAGTGTCTGAGGATGGATTTCCCAACGAATCGCTATCACTCAATTCTGCAAGTGATTCTAATTCTTAGTAAATCTTAGGAATAACTCACCTAAATCTGTCCAAACAAGAGTCCAGTAGACATCCCAGGTATGATAAAGTTTGAAACACGAAATTAAAAAATAATATAAGAAATTATAATAAATATTTATAAATCATTCTAATATAATAATAAAAGAAATGGTCCAGTAAATGGGAATTCTGGGGGTGCTGCCTGATCCGTACCACAGTCACTAGAGTACCAAGTTCGCACATCACTGAGCTCGCAGAATCGTCGCTGTTTTAGGTCAAAAGTGGTTTTAGACCAGGTAGAAAACAGCGATAGTAAATTAGAATCACTTGCAGAATTGAGCGATAGCGATTCGTTCGGAAATTCGTTCTCAGACACTGAAAGTGACTTTTAAGCCCTGTTCACATTGATTGATCGCGCATTAATTCCCGCGATATCGCGGCAAATTACCGCGCGATATCGCTCTCCAATGCTTTTCAATGGGGCAAAGGGTCCTACTGTCGCGGGTCGTGTGTCGCTACAGCAGGACCCTTTTTGGAGCGGATTTAGCCGCGATTCAAGCTTGCTCAATGCAAGCATTTGCGCGATATCGCGCAAAATGCAAATCGCGCGATTTGCGAACCGCTCAATGTGAACGGGGCCTCAGTGTCTGAGGACGAATTTTCGAACAAATCGCTATCGCTCAATTCTGCAAGTGATTCTAATTTACTATCGCTGTTTTCTACCTGGTCTAAAACCGCTTTTGACCTAAAACAGCGACGATTCTGCGAGCTCAGTGATGTGCGAACTTGGCACTCTATTGACTGTGGTACGGATCAGGCAGCGCCCCCAGAATTCCAATTTACTGGACCATTTTTTTAAATGTATTATATTATAATTTTTTATAA
>NW_017307328.1:501134-514494 GCF_000935625.1 Nanorana parkeri
AGCTCAGTGATGTGCGAACTTGGCACTCTATTGACTGTGGTACGGATCAGGCAGCGCCCCCAGAATTCCAATTTACTGGACCATTTTTTTAAATGTATTATATTATAATTTTTTATAATTATTATAAATTTCTTATATTATAATTTTTAATTTCGTGTTTCAAACTTTATCATACCCAGGATGTCTACTCTTGTTTGGACAGATATAGGTGAGTTATTCCTAAGATTTACTAAGAATGACAGGCCTACAATATAAAACAACAAATTTCCATGAAAAACAATGTACCGCTTTGGGATGCTAAAATCCTGAATAATCATACCGCCAGGGAGGTTAAAGCTGTTTTCTATCCAAAAATTCAGATTGTATCACGTGTGTAAAAAACGAAGAGACTGCTCCGGTATTAAGGTGGTTATAATTCAAGCTACAAAATATTCAGGTGTGGCTGAGGGAGGGCTGAAAGCTGCTCTTCACATCGCTCGTATACAAGCTGAAGGCTGACAGTACTTCTATTCATCTCCGTCCAAACATGACACCGAATAACGGACAACTGAGAACCGACCCGGGAGATAGAAGATCAGACAGTTCTACAGTCCGGAGAATGATCTCTGCGCACCAGGCGCGCCCCCTAGCGCTCACTGCAGGGGGAGGAGCTTCGAGGTAAGGCGGGGATTGCACAGGACAGACACCGCCCGGGAACGACGGAGAAAGACCCGAGGAGGAATCTCGGGATCACCCAGAACCGGGCTCTGGATACCTAACTAGGTAGAAGGCGATTCCGCTGCATGTAGGGGGATCGGTCACCGCTACACCCCCATGCACTTCCTGTACCTCCATACTCTAGCGGAAAGTATGGTGTCGGCAGTCACCGCTGTGGTGTCCAGTCTGTAGAGTCACCCTGAGCTCCCCTGTCACCTCTCTTCGCCGGACAATGTCTTCTGCCGCTAGGAGCCTGCAGCAGTGGTGTGCCCAGCAATGTGACGGTTACCCGGGCGTCAAGATCACCGACCTGAGCTCGTCTTTCCGGGATGGTCTGGCGTTCTGCGCCCTCATACACCGCCAGAGACCTGACCTCATGTAAGTACCGCCCCTTCCTGGCCGCAGAGCTTACCATCTACCAGCACTGACACATTACCAATCTGTACCGTTCACTCTGCTGGACTATGGGCGAATCATTCCTTGGGATGGAGTATAATGATTATGAGGAAATGATGTGTGTAAGATTTACATAATAATTAATGATCCCCCATAGCCAGCAATATGAGAGGACTTCTGAGACCTGCCATATGTTATATGTGGTGTAGGACTTCATGTTACTACATGTGTCCATTCTGTATATTGTGTAACGCCTTGTTTGCTGAGAAGGTAATTATAGGTAAAAAAAAAAACATGTTTAATTCATGTTAATGGACTCCATTAATGCTATGGAATGAAATACAGACAAACGTGCCAACTAGCACAATTATAGAAGACGCAACTATGCAATAAAGCCACCCAAAGGCAATGATTCGTCATAGAGCTGAGTACATTCATTGCAGAAAGAACTCTGCTGAGAAAACCGCACATTTGTCATATACACATCAAAAGATGTCATATGCACATTAGATGACAGTACCTTGGTCCCGACATTATTCCCTAGACCAAAAATCTGATGTCTATGGGACGGCCACTTCTCCGGAAACAAATTTAAAAGGCTGGTTAGGATAAACTTTCCCAATTGCCGTTGTTGTCCTCAATGCCAGGACAGGCTGTGTACGGTTCTTCTGCCCTTTTCCTCTGACCGGAACAGGAGAGCTCAGGTTGCACAAGGAGAGGAGAGATGTCCAGAGACATCCAGGCCCAGACGATCATCTCCATCTTTTGACTTGTGCATGGGCATTACTTTCAGCTATGCAGTAAAATGGCCTTTTAGCAATCCCTTACATTTGTAATCAATCTGGTATTCTCTTTCACTCCCCTACACTGAACTAAAGAGGACCGCTCTAGTTTCAGAAGAGAGATGTCCTGAGGGGTATGAATCACCTGAGTATGTCCATCTTTTGATTTATGCATAAGCATTACTTTATAAATGGACACTCTCTATGCAATCTCCTTAGATTTATTATCAGCTATGAAGTTTGATAGCTGCCTACCTGAGCAATCCTTTACATTTGTAATCAATCTGGTATTCCCTTTACCCACTGCCCTAAGGCTCCATTCACATATGAGCGGTTTTCAGCGCATATTCAGTCGTGCAATGTTCAGACTATTGTGGGGACCTGTGGGACAAAACTGCACGTGAATAGTCCAGGGGAGGATTCCGCACATTTGCAGCTATAGTAATAGCCGCAAACAAGCAGAATCCACGCAGTTGTCCAGATTTTTGTGTTTTCGTGTTGTGCGGGAAGTGCAAACGCTATATGTGCATGAAGGCTAAAGAGGAGAGCTCTGGTTTCACAGGGAGATATATCCTGAGGGGTATGATTCACGCAAGCATGTCCATCTTTTGACATATGCATGGGCATTACTTTCTCAATGGACATTGTGTCACAAACCTTGGTGTAAGCCTGAGGTGACGAGGAAGGCCTTCCCTTGCCGCTTTTGTCTGAGCCACACTGGAGATGAGACAGCAGCTGAACAGACAGAGAGGGGCACGAGTGCCTGTGGCTGATATGAGTGCTTGGCACACTGGAGGTGATAGTGCTGATGTCTAGATGCCAGAGCTAACTGGTGACTGATAGCAAATCAGGCAGTATTGGTGTGAGAAGCTGAAGCCAGGTCAGGAACAAGCCGGATTGGTAACGTGCGGTCAGCGTGGTGCAGGAGCGATATCAGGAGCAGGCCGGGGTCATACACTTGTGGACAAAATGGTAACAAATCAGAAGACAGAGGGGAGGTCAGAAGACAAGCTGAGGTTACAAGGCAGGCAACAGGCAGAGTCAGGAATCAAGCTGAGTCAGACAGGTATCAAACAGGAATGCAGACTACAGCTGAAGATCTCTCAGCAAGTTGCAGATGCAGGAGCCATCTTTAAATAGCCCGTCTGGCGCTAAGAACAGGCGTGCGCACACTATTGGTTTCGCACATGCGCATTATTAGCACCGTAGCGCCGAATATGAGCATTGGCTCGTTGCAGCGATCCAGGCAGAGACTGTACTATGGGTGCTGACTGATTAGAGCTGCAGCTAACGATTATTTTCAAAATCGATTAGTTAGCCGATTATTAAGTTCGGTTAATCGGATAAACAATAAAATACATTTTAAAAAAATGGCTCCAGTGATGGGACTACTAGTTTGTATTGAGATTGCAGTTCATCACAGGAGCAAGCTTGGACCGGTGGAAGTAAAAAAGAAAAAAAAATAGTGTGGTGTGCAATATAGTGAAATGGAAAGTGTAAAATTATACAGCAATGAATGCAAAATGGCACCGGCTATAGAGGACTACAAATCCCAGCTATAGTACATTATACAGCGCAATGCAGAATATAACCAACTATAGAGGAGTGCTCCTCTATAGCTGGTGGAAGATGCACCCTGATAAACTGAGTGATGTGATGGCCTACTGAAACAATCCCTTTTAATTTGTATCCAGGCTTGTAGGCCCTTTAACTCCTTGAATCTAAAGGTGACTGTACAATGGCTCTGTAATATTCGTGGTCAACTTTGGCCACAGATGGGACCAAGATTTGTGGTTTAAGAGATGTGCACTATAAGGAACCCATGGATTGATGAAAGTTAACAATCTATTGTCTGTACATCAGTGATAAAAAAAAAGTCGTCATGCTTTTACCGGTATTACCTGACCTCATCTAATGAGTACATTACAAGTGTGGGATTTCCTCAGTCGAGTTGCTTCTTTCTGGGCTGGCTGTACTAAACTCTGTATGACTATACAGTTGATTGCTACCCCAGCCATCATTTCTAACCCTCAATCATGTTATTATATGCTCTTATGTCTTACTTGTCTCTGACTCATACTGATACTGTATTCTTGTGTCATATCCAAGTGCTTCTCTCTGACCTTGTCTGTGATGATCTGTAATGCTTGATTCTGAGTTCCTCTGAATTTCATGTTTGACATGTATTTACTATTCATAGTTTGAAATGATCTGATAACTGTTAATGGCTTCATTCGTTGAAGACTGGCCATGGACTTTAGAGCAGCGGTGGTGAATTCACTATATGTTGAGGGGCCTCAACTGCAGCCCCTGACCTCGCCAAGGATCACACATAATGTTCCGTATATGTAATGCTTCAGAAAACTGTCAGAGACTGCAGACATACTACAGTTGTGATTGGACACTGGAGACAGCCAGAGACTAGCAAAAAGAGACTGCTTGAGATTACTGCAGCCATAGTCACTATAAATCAGTGCTTCTATTCCCAACCACTACTGCTGGGGCCACACAATAGGTACCAAAGGGTCACAAGCTGCTGAAAGTGCAGACACACTGATTAGGGCAGGCAACCTTGGCACTCCAGCTGTTGTTGACCTACAAGTCCCATCAGGCATGACTCGCTGAGGCATGATGGGAATTGTAGCTTCACCTCAGCTGGAGTGCCAAGGTTGCCTACCCCTGGATTAGGGCAGGAGATCTTCGCTAACTTACATGGTGGACAGTGCAAATGGGAACGGGAACTGGGTGGTGGTGACCACACACTTATATAGGGGAGAGTAGTATTAATCATGACAGTTTGTCTTACCTGCCTGATTGAAGTTCCTCCAGAACTGTTGGTGTCTGCCGGCCACTACAAATTTGGAATCTTTGTGATGTGACTAATACCATTTGATGTCTGTGGGCTGCTTTGAAGCCGACCGTACTGAAAATATAAGGTCTGCCCTACTTCCCCTGAAAAGGAAACACCTAGTGGTGTATTTATAAAAGTAGTGAATCCGACATTCTGCACACATTCACTGCAGGTAAATGGTATGTGTTTTTACCACCAGTGAATGTTTAGCGATATTCACTGGTGGGTGGACAGGTCCTGTTCACTAGTGCATTCTGAAAAAAATAGTTTTCAGGCCCAGCTCCCTAACTGCTCCATGGTGACATCACTGTGCTTGACTGCTGCCTCCTGGGGAAGCTGGGTGTTTGGAATCTGTTGAGAAAGGCTCTTGTAGGTGTTCTGAGTGGCAGCGCCAAGTTACAATGATGTCACCCACTCCTCTAGGCTAAACCTTTTTTTTTAGTTTAGTGTGGAAAAGTTAGACTCTCTGTCAGGTCTTTGTCCCCATTAGGGAAATTCATCTCTTAGTACTGGTGACCATGAAAGAAAGGGGAAATCCAACATGTTACAGTTGTCACCAAAACAATAGGTGGGGGAAATGGTAAGACACCTATTCCAACTTTAAGAGGGGAATTCCCCTCACTTTAGGAGATTTCCTTCCCCGTTGGATCTCTGGCACAAGAAGCGAAGGAAAATTTGGCCAAGGGTACCCGGGCAACAAAAACATTAATTTCTATCCAAAATAAGTTTTGGCTTTACATGCACTTTAACCTAAGAGGGGAATTAGAGCTGAAAACCTCATGCATCTTCATGTTTCCAGTTACAGAAACTGTAGAGCTTTTTTTTTAGTTTTGAATAGAGTGGAGACGGGTTAGATCTTCTGCCGGGTTTTGTTGCTTTCTACTTGTTCAATGCCTCTATGTACACTTTATTCCAGTGTGTTCTGGACTCGGCTGTATATACTGTACTGTGTGCAATATATGCTGTCATACAATTGATAAAGCTTTGGGGCTCCACCCCATTCAGGAAATGGGCACACTTTTGCTGAGATATATAATACTGGCATGGCTGTTTTATGCTGGGAGCATGCCCAATCGCGTTCCCCCAGCACAGCTTGTAGTGCTAAGCAGATATATATTTTTTTATAAAAATCTGTAGAATGTCGAAAACATGTATTATGTTATTTCTTATATGGTATATAATGTGATCCTGAGCTATAATATCCAGGATTCCAGGCTCTAGTAGCACACAGTTGCTGTCATATCCACCTGTCTTTTTCTTCATGGATGTTTAGAATGGAAGAAAACTGAAATTGTGCATTGTAATGGATCCATGCTCTGCCTTGGCTGAGGAGAAACAATCCTCGCTTTCACCCTCCTCCTTCTGACACTCACACGTACCTCTTCTTCTTATTTCTCTCTAGAGACTTTGGTGCTCTCTCAAAAGAAAATGTGCTCGAGAACAACAGGCTGGTAAGTTGTAAGCCTGATGTGGAATATTTTTTTTAATTTAACTGACATTCTTTTTGCTGCAATTTTCTGCAAAAGTTCACATGCGTACTGTTTATTAGTGATGATTTCTCTGCACTTGTAGTTTTAAATGTTTATTTTAGTTTTGAGTGTTCTGGTCATTTTTAAAAAGTATTTTTAGTATTTTGTACTCTGTAGAACTGCTGCCTTGTGCGACAAAGGAACCAAAGTATTAGCATAAGACTGATAACTTTTCATTGTTCCAAACATTTGGAAGTTTTTCTATTCTGACTTGCAGATCCACTGTTCAGTTTAAGGGATCGGTTCACACCACAAAGTCCACGTTCCAGTGCGTTCGGCCTCTGGAACGCAAGCCGGCGGCTCCCTGCGTTCAGGGTCGGGAGGGGCCGTGGTGGTGCATTGAAGTCAATGGCACCGCAGCCACGCCCCCCCCCACCCGCAGTGCGATTGCACGCACTCGGAATGCAGGCATATTAGTGCCTGCGTTCTGGTCCAGTGCGATCTGCAAAAATAGTGCAGAAGTGTTAAGCTAAAAAGTGGTTAACTACCACGAGGTTAACAAACGTCCCATGCGTTGACATGTGTTTGTGATGTATTCAGCAGAGGCATCCAGAGAAATTGAAGATCATCATCAGAAGCTACTCAGCGCCTGTATAGCTTTAGGCTGGGTTCACACCTAGGCGTATCGAATATGCGCGTTTGTCGCGCATTTCGTGCCGCGTGTTTTTTTACTGCGATTCGTGGTAAAAACGCGTGACAAATGCGCGTTTCCGAGGGCTACCTGGCTGTATCCCAATGGATACGCGCGGCAAATGCGCCCCAAAGAAGCTCCTGTACTTCTTTGGGCGTAGGGCGTTTTGCAGCGCGTTCCTACGCGCTGTAAAATGCCAGGGTGGGAACCATGCCCATGGGCAATCATTGGTTTTCACACGTTGAGCGCTTTACAGAGCGTAGGAACGCGCTGTAAAACGCCCAGGTGTGAACCAGGCCTTAGGGAAACATCTAATAGGCTTCTGATTCCATTGACTTGTATTGCAGGTTTTAGGAATTGTCCAAAAGTTTTAACACCTGCTGTAAGTTTCTACTGAAAGCACAGTGACATGGAACATTAAGGCCGTGACACACTGCGCTCAAAGCCGTGCAGAGCGAAGAAAGCTGTCCGGCATGGAGCTTTGAGTGCATGCACATGATTAACTGCACCTTCAGCCAATCGGCTCCTGCGTAACAACTGGCCAGATGTCGCGCTGCAACAGAAGATTACATTTTCCATTTCGGCACGCTCAGCTACGCGAGCTCTCGCAAGCTGTGGTGCCAAGGAGAAAATTACATGACACACTGCTCGCGAAGGCAGCGTGCCACCGCTCCGCGCTGCTTCGCGTGCAGTTTGTCACAGCCTTTGCAGTTCCTTGTCTCAAACATGAATGTTGACTAGTACATTTGCAAGATTATACAGAGCATTTGGGAAGCATTTAAAATGTTTTCCAAATGCTTACTGATACTTTCTTGAAGTGTATGTAAATCCTAACAATGAACTTTTTATGTGCTACTGTGGCCTGTGTTTTAATGTATAACTGTTAAAGTGGAATACACCTGTTGATCATGTCAGAAATTCAGAGCTGTCCTGTGCATACTTCCTCTGTTATCTCACAAAGTTAATTTAGTCCTCCTCGCTCTTATCTTTGACTATGAGATATAAAGTGTGTATGTTGTACAGATGAGGTGGGTTAGAAGGCTTGAGTAGCTTAGCCACATAACAGCTAGGCAGGGCTGACAACCCAGTCCACAAAAATGCTGTGTGTTGTCAGCCCACAACTGGACTGAGTCCATTTCGACAGAATCAGCTGCCTATTTGATGACCTATTCCTGGTGACTTTTCTCACCAAGACAGAAAGTGAGGGAAGAACTAAAAATTATGAGTTGTCTAACGAGCAAGAAGTGAAGGAAAATATTCCAATGAGTTCTTATGACAACTCTCTAAAAAAAGGAATTCTAGTTATTTTGAGAGATTTACTTTCACTTCTTGTTGCATATTCAGGACAGGAAGTGAAAGGAAAAACTCCTCAGCAAGACACAAACGGCAAAAATTAACCTGACGGGATTTAACCCTTCCATGCTGTTTCCAAAACCTAACAATATGGATTAGGGCTGCAACAACTAATCGACATAATCAATTATAATCGATTATTGAAAAAGTTGTCAACTTTTTCAATAATCGATTAATCGGCTTCCGATCAGTTGGCCCTGTTCACGGCTCCCCACACGCTGCGCGCCGCACCTCCTCCCCACCTCACGCTCGCCGCTGCCAGACCCGCCCGCATCCACGCTCTTCACGCCGCACCTCCTCCCCGCCTCACACTCACCGCCCGCCCACATCCACGATCGGCACAGGGACGCGGGGAGATGTAGTAAGGAGGAGCAGGTGTGGGGGGATGACAGCCGCCGATAGACAGGCCCGATCTCAGAAGCAAGTTGCTGGAAGACTGCTCAGGTAAGCCTGCACTTTCCCACACATGGTGCTCTATAATGTATTGCTGGGATTTGTATTCCTCTATAGCTGATGGTACATTGTGCTGTATATTATACATAGGACTACAAATCCCAGCAATACATTATACACTATATGTATAATGTATTGCTGGGATTTGTTGTACTCCTCTATAGTTGGTGATATTCTGCACTGCGCTGTATAGAGGACTACAAATCCCAGCAATAATGCATTACACAGCGCAATGCGGAATACCACCAGCTATAGAGGAGCACAACAAATCCCAGCAGTAATACATTATACAGTGGTGCAATGCCGAATATCACTAGCTATAGAGGACTACAATACCCAGCAACAGCACATTATACAGCGCAATGCAGAATACCGCCAGCTATAATGTACTATTGCTGGGATTTGTTGTGCTCCTCTATAGCTGGTGATATTCTGCATGGATTGCTGTATAATTTTAAACTTTCCATTTCACTATATTGCACACCACACTTTTTTTTTACTTCCACCGCTCCAAAGCTGGCTGTCCATCACTGGAGCCATTTTTTAAAATGTATTTTATTGTTTATCCGATTATCCGATTAACCGATTAATCGAAGTCAATAATCGGCTAACTAATCGATTTTGAAAATAATCGTTAGCTGCAGCTCTAATATGGATTCATATCCACTTTAATGTGACACTAAAAATGAATGTAACAAAAAAAACAAACAATATAAATTATTATTATAAAAAAATCTTCAGGAAAATAATAACGAAGGGGAAGAAGGAGTTAATTAGGACTGATTACGATACACTAAGGTTTGATTATTTTTTTAAAATGTATTATAGGTCCGACAATTTACTCATCACTTTACATTAACACTAGTCCCTGCCCTAAAGGAGCTCACAATATAATGTCCCTACCATACGTACAGGGTCATTTTAGACAGGAGCCATTTAACCTATAAGTATGTCTGGAGTGTGGGCGGAAACTACAGTACCCAGAGAAAACCCACACGGGCACAGTGAGGACATACAAAAACAAAGTTTGCATGCACAGAATAGCTGTTCTATGTTATATGAAGGTCATATACTGTATATTGGTCCATCATAAGGCATTTTTAGAATACCATTTACACTACATAGTGCTGCCAAATCTTTTATACCCTTGTGTTTATGCCTTCTGTATAGTGAAAGGCCACTTATATAATATGGTCATCTGATACATTTGTTAACCTTATGATTTAATGTTTGGGGCAGTCATAAGATTTTGCACTTGGCACCAGTCAACTTTGCAATTTTTAGCTTGTTTTTATTTCATTTAAAAAGAGCAGTGGCCTTTCAGACAATGCACACTTATAATTTTTGCCCTTTTGCGAAACCATCCAACCCCTCCACAGATGCATAGAAAACCTTGATCCAATGGGAGCGGTCTTCGGTGACTGATTACATCTTAGACACACCTGACCATTATTTCCCTTTGTGTCCTGCCTTGGAACACAATCCCATGGAAGTCTATTGGGCTGTAATGTGCAGGTGAGGCCAGGAAAGTGAGACTAGCAGAGCTGGATTTAAACAATCACCAGAGGCCAAGGTTGTCACATCGAAATATGTTTCTGTGAAGGGGGTGGGTCGGTTAGTTTCGGTCAGGGCAAAGGGGAAAAAAACAATAAGTGCATTTTGTGTGAAAGTGCACTTATTCTTTAAATAAAAAGTCCACCCAAATGGGATGTTCTGGGTTTGAGTGCGTGCTTGATTTCCCCTTCTGATTCTTGTGTTCCCTTGACACTCTGCAGAGTATATTCTACAATTTTTCCACAGAAGTCCCTTATCCCTACTTTGACCGTTCCATAGCAGAATGAGGGTATTGGATGTCTCTAATGAATGATTGTGACAAGTGTTTATGACTTTGAAAGATGGGCAAATTAATACTTTCCACATGTAATCTTCACCTGCTAAAATATGGAAAAGTGAACTGTCTTCATTTAATCCCTCATTTAATATACTCACCTGATCCTCGGCCCTGCAGAAGTCGGTGCTCACCATGCAGTGCGGGGGTAGCCCCACTGCAAGGGTTATTTTTGTAAATTGCTGGAGTTAAGGTGCCCATAGACTGTACGATTCTTGTACGAGAATCGCGGGAAATCCCGCGATCGTACGATAATCGTACAGTGTATGGAAGGCGTGCGACCGTTTCTACTGTACGGTCGCACGTCTTCTGTCGAACAAGCAGGCTTGAAAACCCGCCGAGAATCGTAAACTGCCCGTTTTTGCAGTGATCGGAAGCCCGCCCCTCAATGCGGTCATCGGAAGCCCGCCCCTCAGTGTGGCGGGCTTTCGATGATCACAAGTACGATCTGCCCGTCCAAGATGGGCAGATCGTATGAGCTTACGACCATCGCAAGACAAAGGTCTTGCGATGGTCGTAAGGTGTATGGGCACCTTAACTCTTGCAGAGCTCCCGGATGGCTTGAAATGGTCTTGGCAGCCATTTTAATGTAAAAAAAAATAGAAATCCTGCTAAGATCTGGCACAACAGGGTGTCTATTACCTTTTATTAGTTAGAAAATGCTTTTCTGTGTGCCTATAGTTTCTCTTTACTAGGGTTCTACCGTCAGGAATATGCCTTGGGAATTCTAGTGGAATATTTATCCACTGGAGTCTCCGAAAGATAAAAGAAATTAACATGGCTTTAAACAAAGTGTGTAGTGATGCTGTTGCCATATCTTTCTGGTGCTGGCATTTTCCTATCTTGCAGAATGACCTTCAAACCAACATTATTCACTATGCATAGATGACATGGAGGGCATTGTTTGCAATGCTGAGCTGCTATGTTTGGACGTAGTAGTGAACTTCAGCTGACCATAAGGCAATATTTATAAACTTCAATTCTAATGAAAAAAATATAGAGAAATACAAAAATGTTTTAAACATAAGATAAGAGCTGTGTCCCTAAAAAAGATTATTTATTGTTACAAAAGTTGAACTACCATCGTAATACCCAATAAAATATCATAACCACTCGGTGTCCTATGTCCTTGGAGACTATCTTACATACATTGTAGTTTAGTACACCGTTTAGCATATTCACACACTATAAAAATGCATGTATAGATACACAGGAGACCCATACTAGAACCCACAATGAATTATTTTCCCAAATAAGTCCCAAGTTCTGAGCAACAATCACAGCAAAGTACAAACATCGTTCCCCATTTAAATGAAGGAATAAAGGCTGCGACACACTGCACGCAAAGCAGTGTGTCCTGTCATTTTCACTCCGGCACGCCAGCTTGCCAGAGCCCACCTAGCTGAGCGTTCCGAGATGAAAAATTTCATTTTCAGCCAATTGGCTCACGCGTATAAACCCGTGCAACAGGATGCGAAGTGCATTCGGTTGTTACACGCGAGCCGATTGGCTGAAGATGCAGTCTTTCATCTGGCCGTGCTCAGCTCACACACTGCATGCGATCCTCTGTGCCTGACAGCTTTGCTTTGCTCCGCACGGCTTCGCATGCAGTGTGTAACGGCCTTGAGGAGAGATGTAAACATGCATGATGGTCAGGAAATGTAAATGATGTATAACAGTAGGAGTGACAAGATAATTCAAACATTTTCCATATATAGTAACATTTAAACAGTAGAGGGACACTGAAAGGAATTGTGGGACATCTCTAAAGCAGGGGGGTTGAACCGCAAAACCGGTCAGGTACCACTGCTGTACCTCTGAGGGACTTTGCTTACTCTATCCATCAGCATGGATGTGAACACTGCCAATTTGGAGACTCTGAGCCTATATTGGACATGTTTATATGACCTTAAGGCTACATTCAGAATATGCATCCATCCTGCATCCAGGGACAGTGATCTAATCTAAACCGCATATAATCGTATCATATATGATTACATGTGGACTGCCGCTTACAGATGTGGCTGCTGTCACCTGGTCATTAACGTGAATGGGTGAGATTCATTCACAAAAAAAGAAAAATTAAGAAAAAATCATTGGACTTTTACAGTACCTCGGAATTGAACTGTACACACATCAGGTAAAATCACAAAATTTGAAATATCCTAAAATATAAAGTTTGAGATTGGTTAACGTGATGTAAATATATTAAAAATCTCTCCAGGTTAATACTGTAGTCCCATGCTTCTCATAATTTCCTTATATTTCCCACAGCTTTCACTTTCAGTGATGGCATAGACCAGGGGTCAGCAACCTTTTACACACCAAGTGCCATTTTTGAAACCATGGTACAACCGAGTGCCAGTAAACAATAGCACATAGTTACATAGTTACATAGTATTTGAGGTTGAATAAAGACATTAGTCCATCAAGTCCAACCTATTAGGATCTCATTCTAGGAGTACCTGTACCCCTGTATATTACGGTCCCTTAAGAAATCGTCCAAAAGTTTCTTGAACAATTCCACATTCTTTGCTGAAATCACTGTCTGTGGCAGTGAGTTCCAGACCCTAACTGATCTTACTGTGAAGAACCCCCTTCGCCCCTTGTGCTGGAATTTTTTTTCCACCAATTTTAGGTGGTGGCCTCTAGTTTTTGTAACGGAGTTAATTTTAAACAGTTTATCGCTAATGTTGCTACCACCATTGAACATTTTGTACATGGAGATCATATCCCCCCTTAATCTCCTCACCTCCAATGTGAACATGTTTAAATTTAGTA
>NW_017307328.1:514560-520239 GCF_000935625.1 Nanorana parkeri
TGACTCACATTGCAGGCTTTCTTAATTTTTTAAGAATATATTATTAGGCCTGAAGCCTAAAAATTCTAAATTTTCTCCACAGGAAAATCAGTCGGACACCCGGTGTATCAGACTGTAATCAGCTGCCTCCCTCCCTGTTACCCATTGTATCATGATCAGTAAACACCAGCTCTGCCTTTACCCACAATACACTGTCTGGAGGGGTGGGGGAGATAACACACATTGCTTACACAGCACAGAGGCAGAAATGTTCATGAGGATATGAGGAGGAAAGCTAAAAAAATTCTGCCAATTAGCTCACTTTCCAAATCCCCTATATTGGTGTAGATTTCCAATTCTTCTACCAATTCCCCTGCAATTCATTTTTTAGTGAATAGACCGGCTATTTTGAAAATAGTGAGGAGAAATAACTTCTGCAACACAAGAATGTATATTTGGGTGGGCCTTGGGGATGGGTGGGGATTGTTGGTGGGTGTGGCCTGGATATGGGCGGAGCAAAAGGGGCCCCATACTCTCGTATTGCCCGGGGGTCCCATGTGTTGTCAGTCCACCCCTGGACCAGGCATAAGACACACCCGGAAGTGATAAATGTAGAAGGTAGGGATGCACCGATACCACCAGCCGGTGCTAGTGGCATGGAGGAAGAGATTTTGGTCAGCACTGTAAACATGCGCCACTGTTCACAGGAAGGCTGACGAGACCTTGCAGGTGTCCTCAACAGTCTTTCTGTGAAACCCAGCACCTGTTAGCAGGGCAGGCTTCAGTTTAAACATTTAAAGTGCAGGTATCGGCACTTTGTTTTGGAGCATATTCATGAGTACAAATGAAAATGCCCAACATCGGCACCGGTATCATTATTGGTGCATCCCTGGTAGAAGCATTAACAAAGCAAAAAAGTTTGGTAAAAAAAAAAAAAACAAGATAGAAAGGAGAACTATGGGGGAAAGCCCTAACACCATAGTTCTCCTTTAAAGATAAAATAACAAAGCCCCCTTTTTCTGCAATGTTCAACTTAAATCCAGAGATTTCCCTTGCAGTGCTTTTTCTGCTACTAGATGTCCTTAGTCTGATGGTCAGCATTTGTCAGGCCACTTGCATCTTTGCACAGATTGCCCTGAACCCACCCAAACCTGTGAATGGACAGTGGAAGGAGAAGCAGTACTGTGATGACCTCATCTATCTGTCACTTGGCTCTCTTCTCTTGATCCTGATTGGCTCATTGTACTGCTTTCTCTCACACTCCAGTCCTGCTGTACTGGGACTGCAAGAGGCTCAAACCAAGTCAAATTCAGGTATTTGTACTGCCGGCAATCAATAAATTACTTTGATGATGTATTAATGATGGCAAAGCTGCAATAATTTGTGTCTTTTATATCTACATGGAGTTCAGCTCTATCTGCTTGCTTTTCACAGAAAGGCAGTGATTATCCTTTAAAAATACCAACAGAGTAGCTTTTATGTGTTAGTGCATTGGTATATATCACTCACCTCTCCATGAGTAACTATTAGCTTTAATTAATTTTCATAGTGTGAATAATTTTGCTCCCTTCCCCCTCCAGAATATTTCTTGCAGATGACTATTGTAGTTCAAGGACCAGTCAGTCCTTTATTTTAATTAATGAATTCTTGAACACATAGATTAGCCGCATGCCATATTATTGTTATTATAGAACATTGTATACCTCCAGTTATGTATGTATTGTCTGGCGCTCTGGTATCTGACATGATATTAACAAGAGAGCTGCAATTTGTCTTCATTATGTTCAAGGTAAAGTATATGGCACATCATTCCCATGGCTGGCTCTGTTTGTTTTAATTGGCACATCATTGTCCTAGCTCGAGCTAATTAGGAGAGCGCGGAGGCCAGCTCACAGTGTGAGAGGCTCGTCATCCACGTTTCTGTACAGTAACCCAGGGATGAAGGGAAGTGCAGCAGTCTCAGTACTCTATAATTATACTATTTACAGATGGAATTACCCATATAGATAGATTTAACATCATTGCCGTTGTCCTTGGTTTCCAGGAACATCACATGTTTACAGAAATGGAGAGTTCTAACCTTGGACATGTCTCTTTTTTCCCCATGGTAAGTTTAAAGTGAATATGTGCTTTGTCTATGCAGGTAAAAACACCAAGTTAATTTTAATGCAGACCTCCAAAGATACATATACTTGCTTTGCATTTCCTCCCCTGCTCCCAGGAGTGAAAACAAACCCCTTGTAATCTACAAGTCACTGGAGCAATTTGCACAGAGCTATGAACTGACCATTTGGCTACGCTTATTGGTCCAAATATCAGGCATTTCCTTTGGCTCCTACTGCTGAATGGAGCTGGCAGTGAAGGAAAGGTAAGTATATGGATATAAGGGGATCACAGCAAGGTTGTTGCTTTGCATTGGATGGACAATGTTTGGTAGACTTGTAAGCTGCAGAAAAATTTGATTCAGATAATTCGGTTCGGGTTTTGGATTCCGACTAAATCTTAATTTTCATTAGTTTCGGATGAGTTTACGAATATTCGCTGTGAATACCACAGGAAACCATAAACAGATATTAATACTAAAGCTGAAGCTCTTAGACTCGAATGGCATTTGGGATCCGAATTTCCGAATTACATTTGGGAGCTCCCAAATGCCATTCGGGTCTGGGAGCCATATACATACAGTATATTGCTAAATCTATGGCTCACAGACCCAAATGGCATTTGGGAGCTCCCGAATGCAATTCAGAAATTCGGATCCAGAATGCCATTCAGGTGTAGGAGCCTCAGCTTTAATATTATATGTATATACTGTATATGGCTCCCATGTTGCTGTAACGAAAATTTGTGTGCAGACCCATTTGGATGCATTAAACTGAAAAACACATCTAATTGGCCACAAAAGACACGTGTCCAATTCAGTTTAGTTTTTGAACGAAATGCGGACGGATCCGAAATTCGGAAATGCAAATTTGGATTTGGATACATTCGGATGCATTGAGATTCAGAAATTCGGATGTATCTGAATGCTCAAATTTCTAAAAATTTGTACGAATTATGATTTCTTATTCTGGCTACACAAACCCAACTACAACCTTGAAGCAAGGAGAGCAAGTCACATGCTCCCCTAAAGCTGGAAGTACCAGGGCTCTGACAGATAAATGAGGTGGCATAGGAAGGTGACAAAGTTGAGCACCATGGAGGAAGGGTGAGTTAAATGTCAAGAGAACCTGTGACTTTGCCCTGAATCAGCAAAGTGACCAATTCTTATATTTGTCTGGAGATTTATATACAGGGCTGCCATTGTTGACTTTTTTTTTTTTTTAAATGTTAGTCTGCGTCTGACTTTGATAATAAAGATTCACACCCCTAGAAAGAACATGCAGCAAACAAATATAAAGGGTAGAGTAATACTCCAGCTATCCTTCTCTTTGCGCTACCTTAACACACATTAAGTCGCACATTAATGGGTGTTGGGGTAAGACGGCTCATTCATCATAAATGAGCTCCCAATGCAATCAGACAAAAAAAAATGCATATGACCCTTGTTTTTTTACACACAGCGCACCAAAATGCATGATAGGTAAACTGTGGTGCACCTAAGTGCAATGTGGTGCATTAGCATCTACTGCACAGTGCGTTGGGGTGGCATTCACAGTAAACCGCATGCCAATAACACAAATTGGTATATTATGGTAACCACACTTTGACTGCACAAGTGTAAATGGGCCCTCAGAACAAAATCAGAAGATCTTGTGCATCAGTTGCAGATCAGTGACTCAAATCATTAAAACCAAAGCCTCAGCATAACAGTCAGGCAACTAACTTTTTCAGAAGGAGAGATCAGCAGTGGCAGCCTACATATTTATCTCATGACAGCTATCCTTAAAAGCAACCACCATTATCCTATAAACCCATAAAATGCCCCAGAAAGAGTATGTGAAATCCATTTTGGGTTAAAAAGTAAGTACTTTCTTTTCTCACCTTGTTGGGTAATTTCTCACGGTACAGTCAGAAAGATGGAGATCATCACTCAGCTACCAGTTCAGTTGTCAGTCTGGAAATTGTTAAAAATTGTCACGGAGGATGTGATTATTACAGTACAACGAGCAAAACACAATTGCAATAATAAACCGCTCAAAATAGGTCAACAACTTTCACTTTTCTGTGAGCTCCATTCTGATGTGATTGAAGTAGAATGATCTGCCATACCTTACAAGTGCTCATTAAAATCCCATTTTTGATGTGAAAAATGAGGGTGAATAAAACATTAAAAGATAAGAGATCAATCAATGCAAATACATTAAGATTTTTACTCAGAGAATGTAAAATGTCTTGTAAAATCCCTCCTTGATGCCATATCAAGATCTTATAATGCATAATCAACTGCAAGCTGTCTCGCAGACGCTGTTTCCCTTGCAATTTATTGGCTATGCAGATGATAATGTATATATTATATATGCCCCATATATTTTAATATGCATGGTGATTTTATATTTGAAAAAGTCACTGCTTCCGTTAAAATATCCAAATAGATGGAAAGGCTATTATTTTTTCACTGTACAGGGCAAAGCAACAGGTACACTTTACTTCTTACCCAGCAGCACATACTCTTCTTTCTTTTACCCCCACCCGCATGGATGCTGGGAGAAGGCGACACTGCCTTAGTTAAGCTATGTATCACAGTTACACAGGGTCATGGATACTCTTCATGTGATAGCATTGATGCTTGGTGCTGGGGACGGGGATTTAAGGAAATCTGTTGCCTTCCTCTTGGGCAAATCACAGGTTTGTTTTAAATGGAATCAGTGTAGAACCATGAAGAGACTGAGGTGGGCTGCCAGTCAACCAAGGAGGCAATCTAAGGACAGTCAGGAGTACAGGGGAGCAACATGCAGTCTTCACACCCCATCTGTACTATTTTTACAAAGGGCCTTGCGTGGATGGAATCAATTTGACAAAGATGTGACATCTGACCTCAATCAGAATAAATTGACAACTGTCCATTCAGTTGGTATCCTCCTGAACTAAATTTGACTTGCTTATACTGGGTTTTGCATTCTTTTTGGTACATCATTCAGAATAATTTGACAACTGCCCTTCAGTTGACCTCCTCCTGACCTAAATTTGACCTGCTTCAAGTGGGTTTTGCATCCCATTGACTTACATCAAAAGGATCAAAATCCTGTATACAATGACTTCTTAGTCATCTCACAGGGCCAGCAATTTAACTCCGAAGGTCCCCCTTGTTCTCTAGCTCCCAAGAGTTTAAACCTTGATTACCAGCAGGTTAAAAAAATGGTTCCTTTCCACAGGGCACAAACGCCTCTCTAGTATTAAGAATGATGCTGCAGGGTTGCAATGTGTAAGCCCTCCACCACCTTTGAGTTGACCGATGGAGCAGCGGATCAGAGGCGGGTTCACATGTTGCAACCCCACTGTAACATTCATAATACTAGAGGAGCCTACCAACAGATTATGAGCCTAGAGAAAGGGGGAAGTCAGATTTTTATTTTTTTACATTTAATTTATTCAATAGACGTTTGACCCACAACTAATAAAAGCAGATCAGGAACATCAGAGTTCCTTATCTAAACACTTGTTTCAATGACGTGGATCAAAGTATTGAGAGCAAGAGGTCAACATGGCAGCAAGGCAATTAGAAGGAAAATGTAGCAATGGCAACCTCCATTTTATGAA
>NW_017307328.1:524226-524591 GCF_000935625.1 Nanorana parkeri
GTTGCACTTTTTCCATCTGGCCATAGAAAATCTGCAGAAAACGTATAGGTGTATGGCCAGCTTTAGGAAAAAAAAAGATGGTGAGGAGAGGACAAGCAGATTTACTTATATGATTCCTGGACTCCTCGGCTCCAGCTGGGCTGCTAGAATGGACCCGCAGCCTCTTCTCTCCTGGGCTCCAGTGGCCTAAGGACCACTGAATTCATCATATTTCATGCAGGAGGTCCATTGACAGGATAACAGAGTCTAAAGGTGGCCATACACCTATAGATTATATGCAGATTTTCTATGGTCAGATGGGAAAAGTGCAACAGATTCATCCATCTATGCTGAACTGTGTGGATTGAGGAATCCCCCCACCCCCC
>NW_017307328.1:526105-553952 GCF_000935625.1 Nanorana parkeri
TGGTGCGCCCCCCCCCCCCCCCCCAAGCTTCAGTATCTTGCTGGTCAGCCCCACTGGCTGTCAAAATACCTGAACAATGCCTGCATCCAATCAGATTGTTCAGGTATTTTGACAGCCAGCAATTAAAGATTTCCTGTTGCTGGCCTATTTTACACTGCGACTCTTCTGAATGAGAGTTTGATAGCAGTTGGTCAGTGTCAGGACAGTTTTGCATCAATGACAACAAGGAGAGCCTCAGTGAGCTACTGGCCAGTTTTGATTGTATTATTGCTTAATGAAAACAGCTGCTCAAACTACATGAAGTCTTTTTTTCAAACTGAAATTAATTAGATTGGGATGCTGCTTCTGTATGTAAGTCAACCTAATTGTAATAGAGGAAAAAAATCAATGTCACAGCCAAATATGCTCTGTCAGTGTATGCTGTTGCTAAAAATATCCCTGAAAATCGTACATGTCTGTAATACCACCTACAGCCATCTCAAGGCATGTTACTTAAAGGATTGTTTAAGGTGTATGTTCAATGCTGCCCTCAAAGCCACATGAAAAGACCCTCTCCTGTTGTATCGTGTTTTTTCAACTTTTGTTTTTGCATCATTTCCCATGGCAGTGTTCAGCTTCCCGTGCCTTTTTTTTCCTAAAAGTTTGCCTATTTTTCCTAATAATTGCTAGATCCTACTAAAAAAAAATCTGTCTCCCATAGACTTCAATAGGTTTCAGCACTAAGTTTGGGATTGGGGAATTTCAAACCGGATTTGCTAAACCCTCAGCGAATAGAGCCCGAGCCGATTTGCTCAGCCCTAGACATCACCATCATTCCAGGGAGATCCTGGGGAGTTCTAAGGGGGTTGTTCACAAAGCTGCCGAAGGCAGCCAAGTGAATAACCGAGCTGTAGTGAAGTGAGCTGAATAACGTTTGGCTATTCACTATGGCTCAGTACGGCTGATTTCAGCTGTACATCGGCTGAAATCAGCTGTACATTGGCTGCCTTCGGCTGCACTTCGGTCAGCTGAACATTCGACTAAGTGCAGAAGGACTTTGACTAAGCCAATCCAAAATCTGGATCGGCTGAGCAGGAGCTCTGGCAGCTAACTCGCTGCCATTCGCCCCTATTCACATAGGGGCTGAATGGGAGTGAGTGAATAGCCGAATGCCGCTGAGCGGCAATCGGCTCGGCTATTCTGCTCAGTACCTCCGTGGTACTAAGCAAAATAGCAAATAGTGATTTTTTTTTTTATAAGTTGAATTAAAAATAAATAAGTAAAAAAGTAAATAAATAATACATTTAAAAAATTCAATAAAGGTTTAAAAAAAAAACAAAAAAAAAAAACAATTGAGCGGAGCTAGCAGGGACAGCTAGCTCCACCCAACAGTTTCCTATTGGCCAGCCATGAATAACACTGGGCCGAGCCGGCCGTGACTTCACGGCTGGCTCCGCCCAGTTGTCATTGTTTAATGACAGATCAGCATTCCTAGGTCATTTGGAGACCCTGATCGACCACCTTCGGGAGCTGTACGGGCTATAGTGAATAGCCTGTACAGCAGGCCTTTGGCTCAGCTAAACCGAAGGGCTCCTGCAACTGAAGCTAGCCGAAGGATCATCCAAAGCTACGGCTGGATCCTTCGGCATCTTTGTGAATAGACCCTTAAGTATTCCAAACCTTGCAAGATGTTCCAGCAGTGCAGTGCATGAATAAATAAACAGACCCTGTTTTTGGTGCAAAGTCCACTTATGGATTGGTGATCTTTTTTGTGTAATCTGCCTTGACTTTAGCTTCAAGATGTATCAAGGGAACACATTAAGGGCCCATTTACACCAGATTATTTGCATTGCGTTCAATTTTTCAATGGATGCTAACGAAAGGGCACAGAAAAATGAATGGGGCTAGCTCATAATGCGCCGTTACTTTGCGTTACATTGCATTACGTTACAATGTATTGAAAAAAAGTAGCACATGCACTACTTTTTTCAGCACAATATAATGCGGCGGATTCAGTCTGGACTAGGCCCTCTCACGCCCATTCATTCTTTAGTCCCCTTCTGTTAGCATTCATTGACAGATTGCAATGCAACAGATAGGAAGGAAATCACAAAGTACGGATCCACTGTTGACTTCTGAATTCCTTATTCCTTTTATTCGTTCAGGCATTTCTGTAGTGAAGCAATCCACTTTATTCCTTTAGTAAGTCATCTGGTGTTCTGAGTACCCCTGCTTTCGATGGAGGAGAGCTATTCATAAAAAAACATCCACTGCTAGTTCAGTACTAATTAGTTTTTTGGAGCCACCAATTAGATTCAAACTGATCTTGCAAATTTTAATGGGATTGGTGATACTGGATTCAAAGGAGAGCAGGCTACACTGCACAGACTTCAGGAAATACACTTTCAGTGACCCTGTGGGGTACTTTGTTAATTCTTTCTGCACTGAATTACACCTATAATAAGATAAAAATGAGTGGACTCTTTTTTTTTTTTATTATTTGATGGGTGACCTGTATGATTTTAACAATTAGCATTTTCCAATTAATTGTTCTTTAACTTCCACTTTTAAGCATACTTTTAAATAACTATGGAGGTAATGAGTCATTCTATTCATTTATGTCAGTGTCTTGAATGTGCCTTATGCAGTTTCAAAAATCCAGAGAACTTAATTACAAGTGTCACCTGTAAGGATTATGTTCTAGACAGCTGCTACCTACACATTATGAACTTTCATCAAGCGTTAGGTGATGTAACCGTGCCTAGAAATGAAGAGTTAGGAGTTATGCGAGGACAGTCTGTAAAGAAAAAAAAAGGCAAACAAGTGTGTGTCATGTCATGAGACCATAATGGAGCCACTTTTAAATCAGGCACAGACGTAAAAATTGGAGAGAGGTCAAACCACCATGTTCTCTCAGGCAGATGTGAGTCGTTTAAAAGCTTTTCATGTGCCCAATTTGATTTTTTTAAAGTCTTCATAGATGAGAACAAAGCTTGCACGAAGACATGCATGCATTTATGACATCACTTTTAAGACAGGTAAAGAGAGGTAAAAGAAAGCTTCATTTCTCTAGCAAGAAAAAAAATTAATTTTGATTTTGACCCCGCCGTGCCAGCTTTTCATTTGTTTAAACTAAAAGAAATAAAACAACGCATCATTATTCAAAATTGGATGTCTACAGCCGATGTACGGCTGAAATCAGCCGTACCAGTCTGAAGTGAATAGCCGAACAGTGTTCGTGTCACTTCACTTCAGATTGGTCTTTCACTCGACTGCCCTCGGCAGCTTAGTGAATAGACCCCATTGTATTACTGCTCCATTTAAAAAAAAAGGGGATGTTGCCTTAAAGTGACCCTGTCAGACTTAAATTTAAAGTAAATGTCCTAGTAAAGAGCAGAGAACATAAGATGTCTATTACCTTAATTATTCCTACATTTTTAAAAAGCTTCTCCTGCCCCTCCCTGATTTAGCTTCCCTTTATTAATGCTGCTAACTTTCTCCAGCTTCATTGTTACACCAGGTCAACTGTCATTCAATTGTGCAATGAGTAGGGATGCACCGATACTTTTCAGATACCAGTGCCAATACTTGGCATTTTCATGAGAACTACCAGGGTCACAGCAGTTGCAGCTGGGACCTGGCTTTGGCGCTCTACTACTGTCCTGAAATCATTAGTCTGTATTGTGTAGAAAAACTGTCACATGACAATAAACAAAATGTATCAGTACTTGTATCTGTAAGTACTTGGGCAAGTATCAGTACTTGTAAAAATTGTATCTGTGCATCCCTTTATTTATATTTATAAAAACAAAATCATACATTAACATACATGTACAAATCCCAGGAGCTCCGTGTGCTCCTCACAAATGACAGCTGCCTCCTAACTTTTGAATTTTTTTCTAGTCTAGTCTTGGAGCTGGAAAAGTATCTGTACTTGTACTTGTACCGAATACGGTACTTGGTATCAGTGCATTCCTAGCAATGAGGCTGCCTCAGTGGCCATTAAAGGCACTCTGAATGGACAGAGAAATGGCAGTTGGTGAAACCTGAGGCGTGTTCAGTTGCTCAGCCGCTGCGAGTGCTGAGTTAGCAAACCACCGCTGAATGCTGTGCTGCAAGTCAGTGCCCAGCACCAGTGGCGTCACAAGTGGGGTGCACTTATCTTGCCGGGTGGCTGTCTCCTCCTCTCTCTGCCGGCGTCCATCACCAAGATGGCCGCCGGCAGGTATCAGAATACTGTCGCACGTGCGCAATGACGTCATTGCGCACACGCGTGGTGATGTCACGCGCATGCGCGGTGACGTCTCGGCGAGGTGACACTCGGACACCGCTCCGGGTGTCACCCAGCCTCGGGACGCCCCTGCCCAGCACTGCTAACTTATCACTCGCAGCGGAATATGGATGCAGAGCACTGAGTGTGATAGATAAGGTGAGGACAGAGCACCAGCTGACCATTTTAACTATGGGCACACCTGGTAGCGCTGGAGAAAGGTGCCTGAACCCCAATGGAGGAAATCAATTCAGTGTGGGAACCTACAATTTCATGTTTTGGTGGATGAGCACACCAAATATTCATTGAAAAATGGTATTTATTAGTTAAAAATATTATCCTCCGCCATTTTGCTTAGCACTGTGCAGTAGAAGCGTTCACTGATGCTGCTGCAGTGAACTGAAGTGCTGCAGAACAGCTACTCAGCGCTTGGCTAAGGAGCTGAACACGCCTCTAGCCATGCAGCCAGGGAAAGCTAAGCCCAAGTAATATAGTGACACCTATTCAGGGAGGGACACAGAAAAGGGTGTTCTTGCTAGTAAAGGTTACAGTGGGCATAGTTTGGTATCTGCTGTTAGGCACGGCCTTCACTTTTATAACTTTGACAATTAGTATAGGTTTATTTTACAGACGTTATCCAACAAAGAGTTAGGGAACTGGTGGCAGAATCACCTAGGTACAGCTTTAAATTCCTAAATGTACAAATTATTTTCCTGGCTCACAGCAGCTGAACCATGCACTATATTATACCATGCACTATTACAACACATGGGGTTCTATTCACGAAGCTGCCGAAGGATCTAGCCGTAGCTACGGACGATCCTTTGGCTAGCTTCTGCCCCAGGACCCCTTTGGTTCAATAGAACCAAAGGGGTGCTGTACGGGCTATTCACTATAGCCCGTACAGCTCCCGAACGTGGCTGAGCGGCTCACTTGAGCTGAACACATATGCCTCGGCTCGGCAGAGCCGCGCTGAAAGCCGAAGCTGGCCGGCCGACAGCCTGCTTCTGAGAGCCGGGCAAAGCGGGAGGCTCCCAGAGCGCCCGGGAGAGTTTTTTTTCTTTTTTTTGTGACGGCAGCAGAACCGCCGGACAATAGAAAACTGTTGGGCGGAGCTAGGTGTCACTGCTAGCTCCGCACAATCGTTTTCTATTTACTTTTTTTTTTACTTTTGTAACTATTTTTCTCTTCTGCACGGTACCTCTGAGGGACCAAGCAGAACAGCCGAGCCGAATGACGCTCAGCGGCATTCGTCTATTCACTCACTGCTGTTCGGCATCTATAAGAATAGGCCGAACAGCAGCGAGTAGCCTGCCGGAGGTTCGGCTCAGCCGATCCAAATGTTGGATCGGCTGAGTCGAACTCCTTCTGCACTTCGGGTCAGCCGAACATGCTGAGCATGTTTGGCCGACCCGAAGCCTTGCGAAGCAAGCTGATGCACGGCAGATTTCAGCCGATATATGGCTGAAATCAGCCGTACGAGCCTGAAGTAAATAGCCGAACAGTGTTCGGCTCACTTCACTTCAGGTCGGTCATTCACTCGGCTGCCTAAGGCAGATTAGTAAATAGACCGCATGGTTACTCATGCACCGTGGTATTCATGCAATATATGTGTCATCCAATGTGGTATAAGCAAAGTCATGTGTGCTATTAAGGTGTTAGGTTACACCATCAGCCTATTTAAAATGAATAGGTTTGCCTTAATCAGCTGTCCCAGTTGCCCTATTTCAAAGGATTGTGTTATAATAATGCAAGTGCATTAAAGCAATGCATAGCATGAATGAGTAATTAAAAGAGACTCATAGCAGTAACTTTGTTTACCTATTTTTTGATAGAGGAGGGAAGGTTTAAAACCTTTCAAAAAGCTTTGAATATAAGCATCTCCAAAGGGCATGGACAATTTTGTTCTGTCGGTTGGATTCATGACATTTATTACAGGACCTGCCACTGCCCACAATCAAAGACAAATAACACCAGATGTACAGAACCAAAGAACCGGATCTTACATGTCTGCTGAGGATCATAGTTAACTCATGACATGTAATTAGAACAATTTCCATCCCATGCCCTCCAAATAAACTACTAGACAACGTTTAACTTTTGGAAGGACAGGTCCACAGTTTTATTGACTTGAACATCATACACAACTCTTTTTTTTTCCATTTTACATTAATCCAAGAAAAGAAAAACTATGAGTACCCAAACAACATAAATTATACCATAATGTAGACTACCTGTCTTCACCATTAGTTCTAGACATGCGTCCAACAATCAAGGGATTTCAGCAAAGGTTAATGTGGTAACTGATTAAGCCAACAATGCTGTGACAACTTAGGCCCCGTTCACATTGAGCGATTCGCAAATCCCGTGTTTGTTGCGCGATTTGCATTTTGCGCGATATCGCGCGTTTGTCGTGCGATATCACGCAAATGCTTGCATTGAGCAAGCTAGAACAGCGCCAAAATCCGCTCCAAAAAGGGTCCTGCTGTAGCAACGCACGACCCGCGACAGCTACAGACAGAGCCCCATTGAGATGCATTGGAGAGCGATATCGCGCGGTAAATAGCCGCGATATCGCGGGAATTACTGTGCGATAAATCGCTCAGTGTGAACGGGGCCTTAAAGAAAAGCGGTAGGGTGCGTGGACACGTTCAGATTGCTGGTCGACTCCCAATACCCCCCCTCCTTTTTATCATCTCGCCATATCTCCATCTATTAATCCATATTCACCAATCAGCACTCGCTCATGCCTACACACAGGGAGAGAGTCCATATTACCGACCCCATCCAGCAGTCAAGGCTCCCTCTCCTTAAAGGTCTAGGGACCTGCAATACATATACAGCCAGGTGGATGTAATAATGAGCTCCTGAATGGGAGAATAATCCAGTTTGAATGACAGGTCCACTTTCATCATATTCCCAGTGACAACAACATTACCATTTGTGTTTTTTTGTCTTTGCTGTGGACAACTGTTTAATGCTGTTTTTTATTTTTTTTTTATTTTTGTATTCCATTTATTTTACTTGTGTCACTTTCAAAACTAATTATCTCTCCTGGGCTATAGGAATGTGACAATATACTTGTTTCGCTTCATTTAATTAGAGTGGAGGAAGAGCTAAACTTATATAAATATATATTTCCTCCTTTCTTTCTCTCTCATTATCAGGAAACGTATAATGCACCGATTCTTTCTGTAGACAAGGTGACTGCAGATGCTTCAGATTGTTACTTTTTGTTATGTATTGTCTGTTTTGGCTCTGAAAATATATGTTTGTTGGGTGGGAAAAAAACAAGTGAAAACTGACATTTTAAGGCGCACGTTTTGACAAAAACTTCAGAAATGTTTAATTGTCGTTAAAAGCTGACGTTAGACTTAGCAATATGTGAGCGGACGAGCTGTTACTCTGATATTTATTTTTAATTTACTGTATTTCTGAAAATAAATTAATAAAATCATAAATTAAAAGCCAACTGCAGTCAGTGTACAAATTACTGGTAAACCTAAAGCCTAACTCTGGCCAACTATCCCCTCCAACTCCTGATGAAGAATCTAGTTAGCACATAGTAGCACTTACCTTACACCACTGGCGGAACTACCAGGGTCGCAGCGGTCGCATATGCGACCGGGCCCTGGCATTCTGCCACTTTGGGGGGGGGGGGGGCGGAAAGGCAGAAAAGTGCCCAGTGCCGACATTACAGAAAAGCCGTGCATGTGGAGACAGGTCCGCTTCACTGACATTCCGAGCAGCCAGTGACATTTCTTCATTACCCGGCTCAGAACGCTAAGAGTGAGGCGGGAGAAGGGTGTGGCGTGCCATTGATGTGGTAGGAGTGAGATCTGCACATTGTACTGGGCGGGGCTTTAAGATGTTGTGGGCGTGGCCTAGGCTACAGGCAACAGTAGTACCCACTTGCCTGCATGTCGGGAACTTTGAATGGGGAGAGCGGCATGGAGTGGAGGAGGATTTTTCTAAGGTCCTCTCATAGATATCAGAAGAAGCAGACATCCTCAGGTTGGTGGCTGCACTGCTGGAGAGCAGGTATTTGTTATCTCCATCTTACAGTTACTGCATACAAAACTATACTGTGGGCTTATTTCCTGGTGACAACTGGGTCACCTTATTGTATTCCATATGTCTTGTATATGTGCTTCAGGGCTGTTTCCTCGCAGTGCAATCGGACACTAGGCAAAACATTGCCTGCGTTCCGGTGCACTGTGAACGCAACAAAAATGCTTCATGCTCTATTTTTTCCGCTCGCAGTGGACCGAAACACGGGCAATGTTTTGCCAAGAGTCCGATCGCACTGCGGGCGTGGGCTTGTGGCTGCGGCACCATTGACTTCAATGCACCGCCACGCCCCCACCCACACACGAAGGGGGAAGTTTAGTGAGCGATTGCTGTGCGCTCCAGCAGCTACCGTTTTGGAACGCACCGCAAATAGTGTGAACAAGCCCTCATACATATCACTGGCGGAGCTACCAGGGTTGCATGTGCGACTGGGCCCTGATGTTCTGAGACTTGTGGGGGAGCCCAGAAAGGAAGAAGAGGGCCCGCTCCCAGTTACCGCCGAGGTGCCGACATTGTCTCTCCGGGTGGGGGGGCCTTCATGGTTTCTTGTACCAGGGCCCTGAGGTTTCTAGTTAGGCCTCTGCCTTACACCATGGCTCCATGATCTTTCTTCCCGCATGTTCCAGTTGTGATGACCAGTTCACCAAAGCCGTTCCTCATGCTGGCCTCAAACTAGTTTTGTTGTTGCCCTTTTTACTGATGTCATCATGCCTGCACTGTAATCAGTGAAAGATAAGTGGCCATGTCATCAAGATACGTGATCACATTTCGGCACTGGGAAGCAGCAGACTGGACTATCAGCTCTTGCAGGACTTTGGGTTAAGGTAAGTATGTGTGCCAGCCCATCCCCTTCCAGAAATGAGCAGCAGATTCTTCATCAGTGGTGTGTGGGACAATTTTTTATTCATTTTTGATGTGACCAGAGTTAGGCTTTAAAGGCACAATTCAACCAAAAGTATTATTTCAGATTTGGATTGTTACTAATAGGCTGGCCCAAAACTAAACTTATTACATCGGTTGAGAATCCCAGTGGTAGGCTGCTCCCACCAAAATTCCCAGCTCCACCCAAAAAGTGAAGATATTTTTTGCTGCTGTGAGATGGCGGAAGCCTGCAGATGGTTCAACCCATTATCTGGTTTGAATCGAGGTAGACTTGAAATATTAGTGAAGAAATTGCCGTATGTGAGGACCCTTGTGGTGGAATGCTTAATGTGAAATTAAAGGCTATTTTTCCCCCCACCCAATGTTAGTGTAGGGACTTACCTTAAATCATGCCCCTTTATTCGATCATCTTCATCCTTACTGTCCTTTTCAGCTGTCCCTCTAGCGCTGGTGCGGGTCTCCGATCCAGTGCTGACTCTCTGTCCTCCTCTTCTCTGACGCCCTACGATGTCTATGCGGGTGCACGCTGCTCCATATACGTACCTTGTGTCTCCTCGTCTCCCTGAACTGCACATGTGCCGCCCCAAGATGCTTTGCGGTTGCCCGAGACTCTTCAGATGTTCGGACGGGAGCGTGCGGCGAAGACACAGGTAAGTTTAAACCTGTTTCAAAATGTTTTTTTTTTTTTTTTTCAAACGTTTTTGCATATATCTACTGCTTGCTAGCTGTAGATATATGCAAAACAACACGAGGGCTTAATAATCCTTTAATGTGGACCTAGCACCAGATATATTTTTATATCTTTCTTTACAATATCTATCTTTCTACATGCTAAGAAAAGTTTAAGTGTACAATTTCCAGGAGATGTTTGGTTGTTTATAATAAAGGTTTGATGACGATGTTACATGATGCTGGTGCGCTTTCTGTCTCTCCTATAGTCTCTTCAGATAGTGTTGACTAGGTTGGTGTCTAGGTGTATAGAGTGTATAGCATTGTGCAGAGGTGTAACTGATACTGGGAAGAGTTTGTTAGTTATTAAAAATCCTTCATCCCTTCAGTAATGTGTGCAAACTGCCATCCTACAACTAATGTAAATAATCCATCTTCCAGGAGTCTCCAGACAAACAGTGATTTCCGTTGTAGGACATACAATTATGGCGGCCTGAGACTGTTATAGAGTTTTTCACTTTATCCCCTCAGTCCCATAGCAGTGCCTTTTTCCTTGTAATTATTTTTTATCTTTTACCATTCTATGAGGGGCTGATTTATTAAACAAAAAACCTAACCTCTTTGTACTTAAGTTACCTAGTTCAGGTATAGAGCAATTTGCATCGCTCAATACGCACTTGAACTGAACCCAAGCTAGGCTGAAAATGTCAATGAGCCCCTATGCATGAGCTTGAGGCCAGGTTCAAACTTGCACTACACAATGCAGGCAGCGATTGCTGCACTGCCCCATTGATTTCAATGGGATGACATCGACGCAGCAATCGCAGAATAAAGGTACATGTACCTTTTTTTGCAATACACAACGCGTGGCTAGCCGCGATCGTATTCAGAAGCACGGTCGGAATCGCGGCGGGAAACCGCACAATCTGCCCGTCACAACTAAAGTGCCATTAGAAAATAATGGCACCCACAGCGCGATCGGTTCACACCTTGGTGACTCTTGACCATGCGGCAATCCGCGTGGCAATTGTGAGGTGTCGCCTAGGTCTGATCCTAGCGTCAAAGTTGACTTACAGGCAAACCACTAAATACACAAGTGTCATACATATATTGGAACTGTTTTACCTGACAAAGGATTTCTATCCATCAAGTTCTGAGTCTTACACCTCTCTACCAAATAGCACAGACCTATCTGGCATAGCAGGACCTGCTATTTTGTGCACTGGACTTCCGTTATACTTAGGCCCCTTTCATGGGCAGTTCAATTGGGTCCGCCTATCAGTTTTTCAGGTGGACCCGATCAGATACCCAATGCTAGTCTAGGGGCTGCCAGATGTAAATAGACGAATAAAGAGGCCCTTCTTCACTGGCCAGAAGAAAGGTGAAAGGACTACAGGAGCGCATAACAGTGTGACCCAGCCTTTCCAAGGGTGATAAACTAGCCATGGATGTGCCTGTGTTATTAGTTATGACCCACCAGCTGTTTAGCAGCTTCCTCAAGCCCACAGGTTTGCTTTAAAATGATCCTAAAAGAGGAAGACATCTACCCCCCCGAAAAACTCTGCCGCCCCATTACAGAGCCTTCTCCATACACCAAGGTCCAGTCGTCTGTGTCATAACAATGCCCTTTGGATCACCCATGATATGTCAACCTCTTTAGTGCCTATTTACTTGCCATTTGTCATACTGCAAATATTTTTCACATCTGTTTAACTATAAAGGTTAATAAAACAAATCCAAAATCATCAAAACAGCTTTTTTTCATTAGCCACTTCATAAGTGCCGTATTTAATTACATTCGCGTTGCCGGGGGGAATATTTGCATCCTCTCTCTGCAGTAAAACTACATCATGTGCAAGTTCATAAAAGCGCATTTACACGCAGACAAAAAATGTAATAACATTCTCCAGATAGGGAAAATGGATTTACGTTCTTAAAAAAAAAAGAAAAATGTTAATGTTAATGCTGGGTGATTATGAAGCTTTTTGCATATTAAAGAGTTTGAAATAGACTGTGCACATTTGTTTATTAAAAAATAAAATATTAGCATTCATGTTTTTTTTCTTCGCGATAACAGAATACTGAAAATGTTTGACTATACATGTAAGCTGCAGAAAAATTTGGTTTGGTTTGGTTCAGATATTTGGTTATTTTGGGACTCGGATCCGAAATTCGATTCAGTTCGGGTTTCGAACGAAATCCGAATTTGCGTTAGTTCCGGATGAGTTTACGAATATTCATTGCGAATACCACAGAAAACTATATACAGATATTAATACTAAAGCCGAATCTCCTAGACCCGAATGGCATTCGGGATATGAATTTGAAAATTTTGGTTTCCAAATGTCGGATCCCGTTTGAATTTCGTTCAAAAACGAAACTGAATCGGACATGTGACTTTTCTGGACACTCAAATGTGTTTTTCGGTTTAATGCACCCGATTGGGTCTGAACACAAATTTTCAGATGAACATGGGAGCCATATACATTATATACATATAATACTAAAGCTGAGGCTCCTAGACCTGAATGGCATTCTGGATCTGAATCTCCGAATTGCATTTGGGAGCTCCCGGATGCCATTCGGGCCTGGGAGCCATATACATATATTACTAAAGCTGAGGCCTTAAACCCGAATGGCATCCCAAATGCCAAAATTCAGATTCAGACACATTCGGATGCATTGAGATTCGGAAAATCGGATGTGTCTGAATTTTCGGACAATTTGTATGAATTTTGATTTGGAATGAAACAAATCACACATGTCTATTTGTGACCAATTTACACTTACATGTTGTGAGGACGCATGTGTTGCACATTACTGCAATGCATGGTAACGCGTATACTACATCTTGCAGTTGTTCATATTGAATGGCACCAATATGCACTAAGGCAACGCAGCTGTGTTTTAGCATTCCGCAATGCACAGAAGGGCGTTGTGGTGTGTTGGGTTAGAAAAAAATTGTCATGTGCATTTTTTTATTTTTATTCTTTATTTTAAGTTTTTCAGATATATAGAAAATAGTTACAAAACATATATCACAGGACATTATGGTATGCAGCACATCCATAAAAGCGCGCTGAACACACAGAAAATAACCAAACATAGGTGAGGCTTTCTCACGTCTATAGGGTATGGTGCATTGAGATCACCGATGTGCACTAGGAGATCTTACAATATGCGATCTAAGGTATATAAGGTTTAAGGTGTATCATAGCTAATCGCCATTGAGCTCAGGGCCGACCCTCTAATCCAAATGCCATCACCTGTTTTATGTTAACCAAATGTTGGACTACAGAAATACACATTTAATCATGTTGGGGTGCGTTGGCAGCCTATTTGTTATGAGTAGGCTGAATTAGCCCAACACACATCAGCGCAATACAAAGAAGGAGATGAGCCTTTTATTCTGGAGAAAGTTTTTCTTCCTGGCTTCACACTATTGTGTTTCAGTATATTGTCGGAGTTTTGCACACGTGCATTAGGACCACTGGTTGACACAAGCATTGGAAGGCCCTTGCATGGTCCTGAAAGGTTAGTTTTATATGTGATTACACAACAATATGGGCTAGTTCACACCAAGCCCAGAGTAGGTGCAGAGCAGAGCAGTTACAGAATGGATCCAATGTATTCCAATTGTATTTTGGGCTCTAGTTCACCCCAGAGTGTTCAGTTCCAGAGCATGTGGAAAAACTGCAGCATGCCCTATTTTTTCTGCACTGGCCCGGAACGTGGCAAAAACACGGCAAAACACACTGCACTGTATTTGCAGAAACTCATGCAGATCTGGTCTGCATTTGGTGTGAACAAGCCCTACAGAGTTTTTCACGTGTTGCTGTCCTGGGGACATATCTTACCTATGTGATAAACTGTGGCCAGTCGGAAGGCATTGCAGCACCCTCTTAAACACATGGTAGATTCAATATGGTGTGCAAGAAGAATATGCTCCATGCCTGTAACCCAAGTGGAACTTTTAATATGTCTTTGTCTCTTCATTTCCATTACATAGGTAGCAGGGAAATTGGTAGTTTATTGGAAGGAAAATAACATTGTTTGTGATTTAAGTTCCATTCACAGGATGTCACAAGGACACTGGATGTCTGGCAGGATCAACCAATGTTTTCTCTACTTACTGAAAATGTTCATAACCTGAAGAAAGAAAACAAATGCAAACACCACATCTGGACTACATCTGAATCTACATTTTTTCTTCTTGGAGTTCGGTATCCTTTCAAGGGTTTCTAAATTCAACAGCAACATTTTTATATATTGCAGCTTACCAATCCTTAGATGTGGTGGCCACATTAGTTTTCTTTTTTATGATTTTCATCTGGTGATCCGACCAGTAAGTCTGTTATTTTTCAACTTGCTTTACCAGACCAAGCTGTCCAGCAAAAGTGGCAGATAGAGGGTTGAGACAAACCATTTAACACTGAGAGGGGTGCTTACAATGGTCAGCTTTTAGTCATATAGCGAAAACCTTTACTACAAGGAACACACATGTTGCTGTAACTGCTTAAAAAGTGTTAGCTGGAGTTTGGACTTAATTTATCAGTTGAACCAGGGGCGTCCCGAGGCTGGGTGTCACCCGGAGCGGAGACCGGGTGACACCCCTGCCATGACGTCATCGCACATGCCATCTTGGTGATGGACGCCGGCAGAGAGAGGAGATGAAGTATGCTACCCGGTCCCCTCCTCTATCCTGACACTGTCGGGCTCTCAGTCCATGACCAGGTGCCCGACTTTTTAGAGGGGGAGACTGACTGACAGCCATTTTGGTGTCACCCCTCCAATGGTTTCACCCGGGAGCGGGCCGCAAGCCCCGCACCCCCCTTGTGATGCCACTGAGTTGAACCCATCTTATTTTGCTGGTGCATCTAACACTACCCTCTCTACAGGGTGACAATGCTGCTGTCCAAAGGTGGCTACATTGGTTTTCCATGGAGTGGAGCCACCCAAGACAGGAAGTTACTGCCTTGATCACCAGGTGAAAATAAAGGAAAACAAGTCTACAAAAAGGAAATCAAATGCAACCACCACACTTACAAATTGATAAGCTGCAATATATGAATTCTTTATTCTTGGGTTTAGATATATTTTAAGCTCAGAAATGCATATATACCAATTCACTACAGGCTGAAGTTCTGCTAGCTTTGCATCCTCGTTGTATATTCATGTTAGTAAATATTGTATTTTTGTGGACATCGATGGCTTATAAGATTTATGCCTTACCATATGCTATGTCAATATATATTTGCAATACAATGTTTTAATCAGCCCTTTTGCTTACAATGCACTATTGGTTGAGTTGGGAAATTCATATTAATGTCATACGGCTTTTTAAAAAAAATTAAAACGTCTTCATACGCAATCACATATAAGCGTCAATTAAAGGCTCAAAAAAATCAATCAAAGGCGGAATTAAAAAGGGCCACGCGCGATGATGAAAAGTATACGATATATTAAATGGCAAAAACTTAAAGTACGTGTTAAAAATAATTCATAATTGTATTATTTTTCCATGATAGGATTGCTTGAAAAGGAACTCAATTAAAAAAAAGAACGTTGAAACCATTCCCAGAGTGACACTGATGAAGAAAATTCAAAAGCTTGTTAGTGCTGATTGGGTTTAATGGAAGTTCCCGTGTCTTCGCTGTAATTGCTCCAATTGTTCAGTTCCCGTGTCTTCGCTGTAATTGTTCAGGTTACAGCCAAAATAAAATTCCCTGTAATTTTTTATTTTTTTTTCCACAGGTATATAATCACAGAGGATGAGAACTAACAACATAATGTAGGTTCAGACGTTGGGAGCGCACTTTGCCACTAAACCATTTGAGTTATAATTAAGCCGTTTTCTCGTTACAGGAGATGACTGAAGTAGCCGCAAAAGAGACAGGAATGAAAGAATCTCAGATGTGTTATATAGAGACACGGCTGTAAGTTGTATTTACTTTTTGAAGGTAACTGGGATGTGTTTAAAGCTGAACTACGGGCAGGTATCAAAGAAATAAAAAACTGCAGCTTTGTGCTCATTAACACATTATTAAAGCAGAACTCCAGCCAAAAAATAACAAGATAGAAATGAACAGCTCATTATTATCATTATTATTATACAGGATTTATGTAGTGCCAACAGTTTGTGCAGTGCTTTACAATATAAGGAAGACATTACAATTATAATACAAGTCAAGACAAGATGGGAAGGAGGGCCCTGCCCCTGAGGGATTACAGTCTAAAAGGGAGGGGCCAGTGATACATGAGGAGGTAGCTGTGTGGGGATGAATTGTTTGAGAATGTGATAGTTCAGTGGTTAGGTTGAGGTGGGATAGGCTTCCCTGAAGAGATGAGTCTTTAGGGATTGCCTAGAGACAGTCAAGGTGGGAGATAGACAGACAGGTTGGGATAAAGAGTTCCAGAGGATGGGATAGACTCTAGATAAGTCCTGGAGGCGAGTAAATGAAAAGTACCATTAAAAGGTAAAATAACCATGCTACGTTCCTAATAACCTGGCAACCCATAGACGCCTCCCTGATCATAGACGCCTCCCTCATCACCGATGAAGTGGTTATATTAACAAGAACACATTTGGGAATATACAGCTTTTCCTTTACTCATCAACAAACGTAAAAAAAACATCACCTCTGCCTCCTCTTTATCACGAATCAATGGGAAAATAGACATCCCTCCAACGCAAGGTCACAGTCAAGACACTGCAGACACCGCAACCATCCACCTCTACCCCTCGCTACTGATCCCGCAAACACCCCTCACCCTAGGCAAGCAAAGCAAAGAATACTTCACCTACACCTCCTCGCCAACTTCCGTTTACAAGATTTTGGAGAACAGACATCACTCCTGGCAAACTGGAACCCGTGCGACACCAGCATCATCAAACTCCACCCTCCGTCGATGACCACGTAATACCTTTTACCTAAGGGTAAGTCCCTAGATTTTTTCTGTTTTTCTCTTTTTGTACACGCCATTTCATCTACCTCCACAATTTTATGTTTTTTATTTTTGGGACCACACTCGAACTAATTGGACTAACCACGGAAGTTTGGGAACTTATATTAGCTCCCAGTTTTCCAGCCCCCCTCCCCCCCTTACAAGGTCCTGCGAAAAATCGCCCTGTTCCCTACTCGGCTTGCTGCGCTTCTCCCTTCCCTTCTCTGTTTAACTTACTCTTCGGTTGGACACCCCGGTCCATACGCTTTTGAAGCTGCTCAAACCGTACAAGGAAACTCAACATATCTCCAATTCAACCCCTCAAGTGTAGCGCTGTATCCTGGCATGCTGTCCTTTTAACTTTCCATGGGTATGGCTCCCAGCCTGCAATGAAGAGGAGGCAGGGGGCGGGGCAGAGGTGCCGCGGCCGGACGGGGGAACGGAGAAGCCGACAGACCAGGGGAAGACAGCAGCAGATGGGGGGCAGTGGAGGAATGCATCGGTCTGTATCCCCGCTGCCTCCGCCAAAACACAGGTGGGGAGAACAGCGCTTATTTGAAGGGACACAGGCCGCTGCCACCACATCTACCGGCAGCTGTAGGGGGTCGAACATTCGACCCCATACACTTGCATAGCTTTCGAGTTCGTACTTAAACATTTCGGCGGTTCGAATGTTCGAATACGTACCCAACACAGGGGTGTTCGGCTCATCCCCAGTCCTTAGGCCACTGGAGCCCAGGGGAGGCTGCGGTGTCAATTTTAGCAGCCCAGCAGGAGGCGAGGAGTCCAGGAATCATATAAGTAAATCTACTTGTTCTCTCCTCACCCTGTTTTTTATTCTAAAGCTGGCCATACACTATAGATTATCTGCAGATTTTCTATGGTCAGATGGAAAAAGTGCAACAGATTCCACCATCTATGCTAAACTGTGTGGATGGAGGAATCTCCCACTGGGCCAAGCTTCAGTATCTTGCTAGCCGGCCCCGCTGGCTCTCAAAACACCTGAATAATGCCTGCATCCAATCAGATTGTTCACGTATGCCCGTGCAGCGTGCATGGCCGTATCTGGCCGCTCCCAGGAAGGACAGGTGCTGCGTGTGATTGTATGCAGCAGCCTGTTCTTCTCTATGGGAGTATGTGGCCATACACTCAACCGAGCTGCACGTCCATGCGGGTGCAGGTGTTTGTGCTCAGACGCAGACAGGATCCATCTGGGTGAGCGTACGGCCACATACTCCCATAGAGAAGAACAGGCTGCTGTGTACAATCACACGCAGCACCTGTCCTTCCCGGGAGCAGCCCAATACAGCCGTGCACGGGCCGGCTCTTAGCAGTGTGAATGAGGCCTTAGACTCCTTCGGCTTGAAAGTGACAGTAAACTCAGGAGTTAAACCTTTAAAAAATTATTCACTTTAACAAAAAGGTATCTTATTTGTAGATCCTCAAATCATCTCTGAATTGGTGCTGACACTGTCCTTGAGGGTGGTTACTTTTGTTTCCCATGGTCTGTGTGTGTTGTAGTCACCTCCACAAGCTTGCTTGCAGATACACAGATCATTTTGCAGACAAAACAGCCCCCATATACGCATTTCATCTTTGTATTTGGAAGTTCAGCTTTACAGTGCTGCAAAATAAGGTAAAACGCATGGTGTCTGGTATTATTTGATATACTGAAAGGATTTTTCTTTCCCCCTCACAAAATCTGAACTGTTCCAACGATTCATAGAATTAAAATGCAGCTAAATGTTTATAATTGCCATGCTTAAAGCAAACAAACAAAAAAAAAATCAGTGTTGGAACGCCGGGGTTGATATGCAATGGATCAGAGCCAAACACTCACAGTACTTATTAAATCCCCAAATTGTTTGAACAGATGAGTAGGTAGGTACATTTGTAAACCAAAGATTAATAATCACAGAGACGTTGTGAACTTTTTAGCTACAACCCCCTGTTTAGCATTCCCTACCTCCTTTCACCATGCTGTGTGCACAAGGCAATTACAAAGTAACAGAGAAGTAAAAAATAATTAAAAGTGTACTGTATGCAAAGTCCAATTTTTTTGAGTTAGATTGTGTAGGAAATAGTTAAAGTGACACTAAACTCAGGAGTTAAATTTCAAAAATGCATTTAAGTACCTCAACTAATAACAAAAATGTATCTTATTTGTGTATCACTCGGCTGTAGATCCTCCAATCATCTCTGAATTGGTGCTGACACTGTCCTTCCTTCTGGAGGGTGAGTACTTTTGTTCCCCTTGGTCCCTGTGTGTGTTGTAAAGTAGTCACCGCTCCAAGCTCACTCCTGTGATGGACTACAATCTCATGTTTAATTTACTCATTTGTATAGAGAGGTTTTTTATTTTTTTTTATTTTTTGCCAACTTCAACACATTCACTATGTGGATATTCTCTCAACCACATAAGCCACACTTAAAGAATTAGTGCACTTTTAGGCAAAGCGCACTTATTATTTTTGTTCCCATGATCTCTACGATCCCATCCTCAGCCTCTGCAGATCTATACTTAACAGGACCCAAATTTAGGTTTCCATCTCCTGACCAAGTCCATCTCCCAGCTGGGAGATGGCCGCATGGAGGTCTATGAAGCTGAAATGTGCAAATTTGGCCAGCAGAGGGAGCATGATGGTGCTGGATGTGTACAATAAAGGAACCGTACCCTACGGATCTGCAGAGTAAGGCCTTGTTCACACCAAATGCAGAGCAGATGCGCTCAGGTTTCTGCACAAGCAGTGCAGTGGGTTGTGCCGCATTTTTGCCGTGTTTTTTGCCGCGTTTTTGATGCGTTCCGGGTCGTTTTTGGTAAAAACATGGGCTTTCAGGTGCGTTCCAGGCATTTGCATGCATTTTTGATGCGTTTGCATGCGTTCCAGAGCAGATCCAGAGCAGTTAAAATAGGGCTTGCTGCAGTTTTTTCACCTGCTCTGGAAGTGCATGCTGCGATGTGAACTGGAGCAAAAAATACCATTGGAATACATTGGACGCAGTTTTTATCCGGTCTGTAACTGCTCTGCTCTGCACCGTGCTTGCTGTAAACAAGGCCTAAGTGTGTGACATTGTTTAGGTCGGGGGTGGGGGGTAAAAAGGATAAGTGCAATTTGATTTAAAGCACAGAACCAGGAAGGAGGTGGAGGAAGCACTGTTACTCAGAGAAGCTGCAGCCTGTGCCACTCCTCTACTCCCTGCCGCCCTGTGTTGGCCGCCTGGTGCCCCTTTTGCCATGGTGCCCAGTGCTCGCCAGGGCAACAGGGGCGAGGGGGCGCAGCCATGCTGGTCCTGGCTGCACCCGAGGTGAGTGCCTCACTCGCCTCGCCCTTCCTACTGCCCTGAGCCAAAATCCATTAACAAAGGATATTTTGATCACATTCTTTGACCGCATTCTTAATCTAAATTCCAGACAATCGCTACACTAATTATTGTGATAAAAAAATAAAGAAGTAATGTGACCTAAAAGACATATAATAAATCCTCCATTAAACAAAGCCAAGCTTGAGCTTGTTCTACTTCAACACTCCTGCTTAACCTTCAGTGTAGCTGACACCATCCTGCCTGCCATTTGTATAATACATTGACAATGCAAGTAAGAGATAATTATTTGACATTGCCTCATCCCCAGACAAAGGATGTAACAAGCACTGCAGACCTTGACAAAATCCTTTCATATGAAAATCTTAATGAGAATGAAAGTTCCCTTTTCCTTGACAGATCCTGCCATTTCCATCCAATCTAAGGATGTCGCTCGCAGGGTACGGTGTCATTCCGTGCGCTCTTGGTCATCGGCGGCAGGTTCTTCGCTCTTTTTGCTGAATGCTCACCTATTAATTGCTCAGCATTGTAAAAGCTGCTATGCCGGGGTCACACACACGGGGCAATAATTAGGCCCCCGGACTTCAATATCAAAGAGCGTTAGATGCCATAACAGTCAATTATATCTTATTTTGAAATCTGTTTATCAAAGTTAAGCAGATGGATCAGGTAATGAACAGGAATAATGATGGGTCAATATAAAAGATTGTTTGCTGGGTTTTTGAGTGGGGTGTCATAAATGTTGGACCTTTATATTCAGTATATATATGTTTTTGCTAATCTAGACAGAAGCAAGCACTTAACCCTTGCAGTGTGGGGTTCATACCAATTCTGCCCGGAGTTCTGCTTTCTGCTTAAAGGATTACTGACTAATTATTTCATTACGCAGCAGGAATTGACTTCGCAAAGTACTTGGAATGCTGGGACACTCGATTAGATTATTACACCGACCAAATAATGTAACATGGCAAAAATATGTATGTACCAAAGCAAAATCAATGCCATGATAAAAACATAATAGCAATTCCAGTGCCAGCGTACAATGTGCCAAATTATTGGTGCTAAATAACCTGCGGTAACTACAACTGACCCGTATTGAAGAATAGCAATATGATCACCTCTGACCTCTGTTCTTGTTACTTTTTTTCATCCTGTAAACTGGAAATGCCCTTTATATTTCAGACAAGTCTAGGGCAGCATAGAGTCCTCCTATTCACTACAGACTTCCTGTCAGCACATTCACAGAAAGTTGTTTCTAACAGAATACGGAACACTTTCTTACTTTGAACGAATGTTTTATTTGTTCATACCTACCGGTGGGTCTTTCTGAGGTCTTGCCGGGTGCTGAAAAATGTTCAAACGTTGGAGAGTGTTCTTTAATTTACAATCTTTGTACAAAGCTCCCAAGTACGCTTTATTAAAGTTTAAAGAATACTTAAAAGTTATTGTAGAGCTCCTAAACTCACTTTCAACTTAGATGCCTCGAAGTCATAGCCGCTGCTTGTGGCTAGCGATTGTCATGGAAGATCAGCTGAAGGTGCTTCACATAAAAGCGATGTTATTATATATTTCCACAGCAAAGGGTAATTAAGTTGAGCGTGCATGCATGACTTAATAAACCCACAGAGCATTATTATATTGGATCTGTAATCCTAATTTATAAATACAGAGGTCACAAAGAAAGTACAAGGACTTACAGTTGCTTTGACCTCTTCTTCTCCCGGTGATGGTGGGGGAGCAGCGAGGTTGCCTGCACGTCCAGCCGGCTCCAGGTGCTCTCTCTCGTGCAGTCTTCCTCTCCCACCAATGGCAGCTGAGGTGGGCGGTGGAAACTGCTGTGGCCACCGAGGAGCCCAATCGAATAGGGCACAGACAATGGCAGTGGAGCTTCTTGTTCTCTTCTCCCCGCCACCGCAGTCTTAAAGAGGCCCCCCTCCCAGTCCACATCTTTCGGACGTTATTAATCTAAGTTGCCCCACTCAGTATGCCCCTCTCTTGCGGTCATATTGAGTGGGGCACTAAGATTAATAATGTGCTGGATTAGTCTGACCCAAGGGCGGACTGGGGGCAGGGTGGCAATTGCCCCCCAAGCTTCTCTGATACCTTTGCAAACGCCCCCCACCGCCGCCATAAGCATTTAATCTCTCCCCTCTCGGTCGCTCTGCTGCTGCAGCGGCCAAGAGAGGAGAGATGAAGTCCTTGCCATGGCGGGGGGCGTTTGCAAAGGTATCAGAGAGGCTAGGGGGGCAATTGCCACCCTGCCTCGGGCCTAGTCCGCCACTGGGTCAGACTAATCCAGCACGTTATTAATATGAGTGCCCCACTCAATATGGCCGCAAGCGAGGGGCATACTGAGTGCGGCAACTCAGATTAATAACGTCCAAAAGATGTGGACTGGGAGGGGGGGCTCTTTAAGACTGCTCAGAATCACACCACTGAACGATCACCTCTTCTCCCAACCGCTCCAGCTCCAGGAAGCGGGCACTCAGAGAGGCAGCTACGATCACACCTGTCAGTGTTCCCTCTCTCTGCTCCCGGCCGCTGCAGATTCAGAGCGGCCAGAAGGAGAGAGGGAGCGATAACGGGTGTAATCAGAGTCGCCTCTCTGAGTGGAGCTAAAGTGGCCGGGACGAAAGAGAGTGAGCGCAGAGAGCTAGCTCCGGCTCTGGATGGAACACTACCGCCGCGGCAATCGATCGCTCACTTCTGTTCTCTCTTCTTCTTCTCGGGCTCGGCTGCTCTGTAGCTGCAGCAGGCGAGAAAGAGAAGAGAAAACAGAAGCGAGCGAGCGATTGCCGCGGCGGTAGTGTTCCATCCCCAGTCCCGCTGGCGAGGCACCATTGCTGACATTCCAGTTGAAATTTTGAGGCCTGCTGTATAGTATTGATATAGTTATAGGCCAACTAAACATTGGGGGGATTTTATCAAAACTGGAGCAGACAAAATCTGGAACATATTTGAAGAGCAACCAATCAGCTTCTCTTGTTTCATTTTCAAATCTTACCTGAGCAAACTGAAGAGAGATGCTGATTGGTTGCCATGGGCAACTGCCCCAGATTCTGTTTGCTCCAGTTTGATAAATTCCCTCCATTCAGAGTAACCACCTGCCATTGTGCTACCGAAGCCAGGATTAATTTCTGTTATTTTTATTACTCTACTATATTTCATTGCTTATCATCGTGTTATGGAATGCTCCCAATAAGTAGTGGTAGATTAATGCTACTACAGCTCAACTTCTGTATACATTGGTATCTTCCTTTCATCCTCCCTCATGTTTAGTGTTAAAGTGACCCTTAACAAAAATCTTCAGCTCAGGGTCACTCAGCTGTAGATCCTCAAATTATCTGAATTCATGCTGACACTGCCCTTCCTTCTGCCCTTCCTTCTCTCATGTGAAGGACTACAATCTCATGCATAGTTTACTAATTTGTACTGAGATTGTAGTCCATCCCGGGAGCAAACTTGGAGTGGTGACTACTTTACAACACACACAGGCACCATGGTGAACAAAAGTAGCCACCCTCCAGAAGGAAGGACAGTGTCAGCACCAATTCAGAGATGATTTGAGGATCTACAGCCGAGTGATACACAAATAAGATACATTTTTGTTCATAGTTAAGGTACTTGAATGTATTTTTGAAATTTAACTCCGGAGTTTAGTGTCATTTTTAACGAGATTTCTGGGAATGTAAAAAACGTACCCTTACAGTGGGGTTTCCCCCACATTGCAAGGGTTAAGTGCTCATCTTGTCTAGTGGGCTCAAATAAGGCAGATCTACTCACCGAATCCTCGGTCCCGCCGGGCTGCTAGAAGGGTTCCCGAACCCTTTCCTCCCTTGGGCTCCGGAGGTCTAAGGACCGCTGACATTATCATATCTAATGGATGTCCATTGACTTGCAACAGACGTGAGGACACTGAGGGACAAACTACATCTAGAGCGGAGATGCATCAGATGTGATAAGGTCAGCAGTCCTTAGACCTCTGGAGTCTAGACTAGTCTAGCTGCCCTGCGGGACAGAGGATCAGGTGAGCATATCTGCCTAATCTCACCCCCTTAGACAAAAGAAGCACTTAGCACTTGAAGTGCGGGGGTAGCCCAACTGCAAGGGCAAGTTTTTTTAAGTGTCGACTTTAAAGTGAACCTGTTGCTTTGGCCTGAAAAGAAAATGCACAGGATAATTGCAATGTAAGAATGACCATTACTTAAAAAAAACAAAAAACACTCTACTCCCCTTTAAGCAGACTTCAGTTCTGTATCCCTGCTCTAAATCTCAGAGTCTTTGATTTTAAACAGCATTCACGCTAAACATTCTTTTTGGAATCTAGCACATTAGACATACTGCGAAAACTGCATTCAAAACCATCAGTCATGTTGGAAAATAATCTGTATAATGTGTGCTGTGAAATTATAGCAGCCTTTGTGAAAAGTGCCTTTGAGTAACACAGGAAGAGCTGCAGCCCAATTATAATATAATCTCTAACCCCGCTGCAAATACAACTACATTGACGCAGGGCTCTGATACACTTTCACCGGAAGAGCGCCTAGGGCCCCAGTCACCGGATTATCAGAAAGAAGAGAAGAGAAAAAATAAAATAAAACATATGCAGCAATGCGGGGATTCCTATCCTATTGTGTTATTGTGAAATCACAGCCCGCATCGCCATTTCTCCTCTGCCAGTCTAGCAGGACATTAGAAACCGAGCGTCTGTTTCATAAATTCCGCGGTGATTCTTGATGGTATCAAAAGACAGATGGGGTCTGAACGCAGTCAGCGGCAGACAAGAAATGAAAGTCTGAGGAAGATAATGTGTCAATAATACCAAGGCGCTAGGCTGCAAGAAATTGATTAATTAGTCTCCTCGCAACAATCTGCGCAGGTTTCCCACTTTGGGAAGCAAAAAATAAAAAGGAATCACATGTTGTGCTGTGAAAATACATGCAGTGTTGTGTTTTTTTTATGCTGCCAAAGATTTTAATGTATTTATTGCTGCACTTTTCTACATGCATTTTACATGTTCTTACCATAAAAAATATCTTCTTTAATTGTTTCTTTACAAGGGAATATATTTTCAAATGTCCTTTTCATGCATGTAGTATCACAATATGACCACTAGGTGGTGATGAAGAGCATAGAAAAACAAATGCTTATTTCCTATGCTACTTTAGCTCCATGTAGTGGGCAAAATGCAATATGACATTGAAAACATTCAAACATTCATTCAACTTGTAAAGAAAAAAAGCTAAAGAACTTTTGTTTTGGCATATATTTACACAGAGCGAACATATACATATATTTGATGGGCGAAAAGCCCTGTTCATATATACACACAAACCCTTTTACAATTATAACAAACACTTACAGGGCTATTCACAAAAGGGTGAAGAGTTTTGAGAAGGCAGGAGAAGTGACAACAAAGTTGATTTGGAAACATTCTCCAATTTAGCTCACTTTGCAGTTCAGCTATGTTGTCCTAGATTGTTCTGCCTTATCCAAACTCTTCACCCTTTTGTGAAAATCCCTCTTAATATGTTTTAACTATGAGGTTAGCTTTTATTTTTAGCTGGAGTTGCCCTTTAAATAAGGCAGATTGATCTTGAAAGGAATTCATGAAACGGTCCCAGTTTGCCAGCCTTGGCAGTGGAGAATTAGCAGGCAACACAAACTTGCCGTTAAAAGCTCTAATATTGCACTTAGAAAAGCTGCTAATTAGAATTGTCATTTGTTGATTGATTACTACTTCCTAAACTGCAAAAGAAGCTACTACAAGTGTGCAGAGTGTCTTATCTTAAGGGTACAAAACTGCAACGTTCAGCTCTTCGCTGTCAGCAAGAATTCACTAAATGAAGCCCTTTTTATCACCGCAGTCTGCTCAACAACTCTACGGAGACTGGAAAAAAAAAAAAAAAAAATGTAATACCTTAAAGCTTCATATAAATCTATAATACTGACTGTAAAATAAATCTGCTTTTTATGTGTGCACACGTGTAATATCCCCTGCCACAGGGCTATGTAGATTTATTTCGTGGAGAAGCAATGCCAGAGGAGAGTGGAAGATTAATACAGCGGGGGGGGGGGAGGGAACTATATATTTGGAAAATCTTTGAAACTCAGCTGGCGCAATGTAGACATATTTGTTGGTGGGAGACGGTTCCCATATTTTTGGGGGATGACGAATGACAAAATGTGTAAAGTGGGTTGATGTGTTTGCTGCTAAAAAGTCTCTATTTCTAGAACGGCTGTCACTGCTATTTTTAATACATATATTTTTGTCTTGATGTTGTTTTGTTCTGTTCAGAGTGAAACTGTCACTTTGCCGATTCCATGCAAATAAAGTGTCTGTTAAAGGAGAACTCATTCATTGATACCTACCTTGCCAGCGCTCCCCCACCACACCCTCTGTTGCCTTTGCAGCACCCACTGGCTACTAAAGTTCAGGTTTTCAGGAGCCCAGATCAGTGGCATGGTGACGTCACGCGCAGTGATGTCTTGGCGGGGGGACACTCGGTTACCGCTCCGGGTGTCACCCAGCCTCGGGACGCCCCTGGCACAGAGCTCTGTACTTCAGGCTCCACCCACACCACCCAAATCCCTGTCCCTTGTTCCTCCACAGTTGTCCCCCTTTTTTGGTCTGATGTACAGATATCTATGAAAAAGTTCTGTTCAACTACCAAAAGTGTTATTCTGTACTAAAACACTCATCTTCTGTCTAATGATCTTGTTTGCTATTTTTCAATTACAGTAAAGCAAAAGTAATGGGAAAAAAACAACAGTTGTGGGTTTAACCAATCATGTTTGGCTTATAACTTCCTAATAGTTAGCAGAGCTGAGTATATGATAACGGCGTGCCCATTGCCTAGGGGTGGTAGGGGTGTGACCATTGTTGCTGGAAGGTGTGCCTCTTTATCATCTCAGAATCTTGGGAGATAGAGATGGGCTCAGACTTGGATCAAATCCAGTCCAAACCTGAGCTGCTCTAAACCCACAAGGAGTTCCTTTTGAACGCAGAATGAAGCTGCCCAATCAGCTTCTGGTGAAGAATCCCCCCCCCCAGATTAATGTATTCTAAGATGCTGGATGCAGTAATGCCATTGACCTTATATGGTGGCTACATACCTATATTTGATAAATAACATTTACCTTATATCAGCACAAGCATCCTACCCCTTTATTTACATGCAGCTGTAGGGTTGGAAATGCTACAGCCCCATCTGCTTGAGTGGAAGGCACTTCATTTTTTGGAGGAACTCAGATTTGAACTAGGTTCAGTATGAACCTGAGCTCATCCTTATTGGGAGCTATGTCCACCAACATGTTACAGTCTGATGGTACTGGACAGTATGTACAGAAGAGGAATGCAGAGGGTATGGCAGTGTGTAGTATGTACGTGAGAGGAATGCAAAGGGTATGACAGTGGGGAGTATGTACACAAGCAGGGCCGGATTTCCCACAAGGCCAACCAAGGCCTGGCCTAGGGGCAGCAGGGAGTAGAGGGGCACCAGGGGTGGGGAATTCCTATCTCCCGACGCCTGGGACATGTAGTTCCGGGCGCCGGGCGCATAGTTGCTTTCTACATTTAGCCCTGCTTTGGGCAAGCAGAGCTAAATGTAGAGTGGGGAAGCCGCCGCTTGTTTTGTACAAGCCTGCAGGTCTACCATTCTCCATGGTGGGGTAGAGGGGTTGGTGGCTAGGGGGGGGGGGGGCGTTTCG
>NW_017307328.1:554358-556889 GCF_000935625.1 Nanorana parkeri
TGCAGGTCTACCATTCTCCAGTGGGGGGGAGAGGGGTTGGTGGGTAGGGGGGGGGGGTTGCATTCAGGAACCTGGCCTTGGGGCAGCAGAGAGAGGAAATCCGACCCTGTACACAAGAGGAATGCAGAGGGTATGACAGTGGGTAGTATGTAGAGGAGAAAAATGAAGAGAGTATGCCTGTAGGCAGCATGTACCGGAAAGAAGTGCTAAGAGTTTAATAGCGGGACAGAATGTACAAGAGTAGAGTGCCAATTTTTTTATAGGGGGTACAGGAGAAAGATACAGACGTTATGATAGTGGGCAGCATGCGCAGGAGAAAAGTGGCAGGATAAACTTTGAGTTTAATTTTGTATGGTAGAATATTTTTTAAAGTTCACAAATACACATTAATTCCTCTTCATGAAATACATTAGACAGGCTGCGAGATTTCAGAACATTTGTTCCTTTTTAATACAGAATGTCAATGCTGTTTCTGGTAGAAGTTTGTACTAACATACAAAAGTATCTTTGCAAATCCTCATAAATGAAATAACCTTCATCTGACTTTGTCTAGCTTGAATCATCTCGCCTGCTCTTAAAGGATGCCCATTTCTGTACGGGCAGTAGGGATAAACAATATTTATTCTTAGAAGCTCACATTAGTGTCTGAAGAAAGATGACCATTCAGGATGATAAAAGATCAGCAAATTCTATGCAGATTAATTATGTGCTGTGACTTTTCCTCTGTGTGGACAGTAGCGAAAGTCCAGGGGTCTCGGGGAAAAAAAAAATAAGCTAATTATGCACAGGTCAACTCTTAAAATGCAAAGATACTCGTTAGAGAGAAATCGACTCTCTTGCATTCTTCAAATTAATTGGATATGGAGAAATCCATAAGAGCTAAGTAATTTATTTTAAGGATGGCAACGAATGCCGTGTCCAAGTACAATAGAATATATTGTACATTGCATCTTGGTCAACCATGTAGAGCCATTCCTCAAATGGAATACAGAACTGAGTCCTGAAGCCTCTATGTTGAGATTATGTTAGGCTTAAATACATGTAAACCTGATTAATGGGTTTTGAAAGCGAAGCTCTTTTCCATTCATTTATCAAAAATGTCAGCTGGCAAAACGTGGACAAAAATACGAGGGGTTTTGTGACAAAGCAATGGTCTACGTGAGGACGGTAGAAGTATGTTTTGCTGTAAATGTCCTCACTTAATGCAAACATGAAGGTAAGAAAAAAAACCCCATACAGGAATGAAATAATGCTGAACTCTGTGTTTTAAATATATAGCTAACAAATGCATATTGCAGCAAGAGCTGAGATGCAGGCTAAGGGTGGCAGGCTAAGGGTGGACATGCATTGCCCAATTAGAGGCATGCAAAATTTCAGATTCAAGAAGCACTTGACCAGGCTATGTAAAATATAACAGTGGAGCAGTAATATGCACGTATAAGCACCACAATCACTTGTTAACCACTTGATTTCCCAGGTCTTTTTCTCACTAAAACCTCTTGATTTTGATTTTTTTTCATATTTGCAATCTTACATTTTTTGCACATTATCTTTTAGGTCTTGTAGTCCACTCCAACCTTTTTGGGATAGAATGGACTTTAATTTGGAAGCAAATTTGCATACATATTTTTTATTTCCTTGGTTTTTATTGGTAAGGAATGGTAAACAAAATGTAAAAAAATGCATTTTCCTGTAATTTTTCCTAAAGAAACGTCTATATAAGTTGCACACCACCATACAGGTGAAACTCGAATAATTAGAATATCGTGCAAAGTTCATTTATTTCACTAATGCAACTCAAAAGGTGAAACTAATATATGAGATAGACTCATTACATGCAACGCAAGATAATTCAAGCTGTGATTTGTCATAATTGTGATGATTATGGCTTACAGCTCATGAAAACCCCAAGAACCCCAAATCCACAACCTCAAAAAAGTAGATTATTACATGCAATCAATAAAACAAGGATTGTACATAGAACAATATCGGACCTCTGAAAAGTACAAGCATGCATATGTACTCAGTACTTGGTTTGGGCCCCTTTTGCAGCACTTACTGCAATTACTTTTGCACGATATTCTAATTATTCGAGTTTCACTTGTATATGTGCCCCAAAATATAATCAACAAAGTCTGCTGATTGAAATGATTTTACATCAGCGTGACTTTTATCTAATGTAGCGGAATAGTAAAGCCCAAGTGAACCCATACAATTACTTTAGGAGAGCTTTATTCCCCTTGCGAAGCTACATTGCGATGTATATGGAGGGAAAAAAGAAACGGTTTGCATAAATTGTTAGCACAACATTAGGATAAGATTAGGATAGAATTAAATTGGGCACAAGGGTGCTAAGGGCACACATTAGCAGACAGCAACATGTTCATACATTTGCAATCACTAAAAGTTTGAATGACATTGTGTCCATCCACATCATTCAATGTCATTGCTAGAACCTGGGGATTCATTTTGGAAGGGAATATTTGTGTTTATATTTAGGATGAATATTTAGGTTGTATAGGGTGTTAGGG
>NW_017307328.1:556939-561138 GCF_000935625.1 Nanorana parkeri
TTTATTATATTTATTTTTGTAACTTTATTTTGCATAAAAAATCTAACAGTGTTATTTATAAGATTATTTAAGAGTGTGTGTTTAGGGGTGGAGTTAAGGGCAGGGTAGGGGTTAGGTGGCCAACTGGTGGCGAGTAACTCTTAAAGCCTGGCTAGTAGCTCAGGACTTGAAATTTTGACCCCTGTATATATATATATATATACATATATTCAGGGATTGCCATGTGCTCTGGTCTTTAGTCTGCCCCTGAGCTTAGTCTGGGGGTGGGATGCACACAGTTGGAGAAGGAGAACCAGGGGAGCGCTGTAACTGTTGGAGGTGCCAGGAGCCGATATGGACCTCAGGAACAAGTCTGGTGTCTCTCCCAGGGAAGCTCTCATGCACATCCCTATTCGGCTATTGTTCTACTGCACAGTGTCAGCCTGTCCTACTAATAATTCTTCACTGTGGAAGCCTGAAGGGATTGATGAGTCTGGAGTCTGTCTATTTTTGTCACGGATGTCCTAAGTCCTATGCCCTCTTATGTCCAGTTATGCTGTTCTTCAATAAAGGTTTCTAAAAAGGCACTTAAAGTGACTAGTGCCCAATTTGTTGCTCATGCATCCCTTCACCAGCTAAGAATCTGCCCCTGAGAGTGAAATATACTACCATTTTGGGATCCAACTCAGGACTCTGGGTGTCAGGAGGGTGCTACAGGTGCATTTCCTTTGTCATAGATTGTTAACCATATTCAGCAAAGAGTATTAATCAATAAAGAGTTTATTCTTAAAGCTTACATTTATGTTTCGAGTTTAGCTTCATATTCTACCCTCTTTATTGTCATTCATACGGCACCATTTTGATTATAGCACAAATTTTCAGAGGTGTAAGTAAACTTTGTAGAAGCTCATTCTTCGCCAAATCAACTTATGCATATATATCTCTATAAACATCCTGCAATCTGTAGGCAACATAATCCCACAAGTAAGGCGTTTAATTCCGTGTTTTATAGAGTGACTTTGAAAACTTCCAGAGAGCATTTAACAAATGTTGTATTTGTGTTACTAATTAAAACATAGCCTGTTACTCCCATCGGTGATTGCGTTCAATCTGCAAATCTCAGTCTGGATTTACATAAGAAATGAACTTGCTTTGCACGGCTCTGCGTAAATGAGCATTGAGGCGCACCGCTGTTCCAGTAGGTGTATACCTGAACTAGGCAAACATCATAAATGTATTTATACAGACATTTCCTCAGATGTTTAAAGTGCACCTGTCACCTATATGTAGTAGAGGCAGCCATATGAGGATTATTGTGCTGCTTTGTTAAAGAGTTGAGACTCTTCCCCTAATAAATTGTCAATATTCACTTCAGTTATCAAATCATGTGAAAAACAAATATGTTTTTGCATATATCTACTGCTAGCAAGCAGTAGATATATGCAAAAACATTTTTTTTAAAGTTACCAAGAAGGTAAATACTTACCTGTGTCTCCATCGCTCGCTCCCATCTGAAGGATCATGGGGCGGTTGCATGCACAATAGAAATCTTGGGACGGGAGAAGAGGAGAGACACTGTGTAAATCAATGCACATAGCCAGAAGCATGCACGCGTCAGATCCTTGGCTTCTCCCTTCATCTACCTAAAGAGTTTAGTACCTGCTGGAGGAGGGGCAGATGTCCCTATTTCACATGCATACATATAAAGGACAATTTACCTACATGCATGTCTTTGAAATGTGGGAGGAAACCAAACCAAACACAGGACAAACATGTAAACTCCTTGCAGGTAGTGACTGTCTGGGCTTTGATTCAAACTAGGGATCGCCAGTGCTGCAAAGCAGAAACACTAACCACTACCCCACTGTGCTGCTACCTTGGTGAGAATTCTGAGTCTGCTTGGACTGATAACATCACAGCCTAGATGGTGGCTTCCAGTCGCAATCTTAGGGCTTTTGGTGTCTACACAATACCTAAGCCTCATAGCTGTATATCAGTGTGAGATCCAGGTCACTGCTTCCTCTGACTGCTATTCCCATGAGATTTGATTTTTGTTCCTTACTTTAGCTAGAGGGGGGTATTGTTTATGTCGGGGTGTCCTTGGATGGATTTCTACTTTAAGTAACATGCACTAAGCACCCCCATGTACACAAGGTCTTCGAGAGACTCTGTCACTGGCAGGAAGGATGCCTTGCAAACCATAAATTCCAAATCTCAGGCTGTTCTGACATAGTTTTGAAACTTCTTGAGTGCTGATGCTTGTCTGCACCTATTGGCCAGGGAAGCTGTCCATCATAGTGATGGGTCAATTGAAATGTAGGAGGATGGGGCTTGGTGGCACCACTACCTGTCAGAACAGTCCAGCATAAGGCCTTGCCTGGAAGGTTTGGAAGGATTCTGCTGGTATGTGCAGGCTTCTCTAAGTATGGGACATTTAATTCCTGCAGCAGTTTGCCCCCTTCCATCTGGTGACAGTCTCCTTTAACTGCAGGCTTTCATGGCAGCTCTGTTCTTCAGGCATGGTGTAGTAAAGAAGGAAGAAACTTAAGCTGCCTCAAGAGCTTGCAATAATAATCCACCAACGCAACAAATAAATGTTATTACTTAACTTTTCTTGCTGCTGGTGATGACTAACACAGTTCAACACTCAGCTTCTAGGGTTCCCATAGGAAATCACTGTATTTTCAGGTCATGATTCAGAAACAGATTTAGCCAGCAGGTTTTATAGCTTCTTATATCTGTAAACACATATATTTATCTATCCCAAGAATACCAATATAGGGAGACATTATGTGTTTTTACACTTAAGGGTACCAAACAGAAGGCTTCCGGTTCTTCTGAAAATCTTCTTTATGCCTATCATAAGCCACTCGCGTCCTTCTCTAACATGAACGTAACTGGTTACAGCCCCTCCGTGTCATGTCTCCTATCCCTCTCAGGAATGACAGAAACTGATGGTAGGCATTATGTAGGTAGTAGGGGTTTGATTAAAGCCCCACTAAACGTTCAGTGTGAATCAGCTAAATACATTTTAGATGCATCAGTAGAAACATCCGTTCCTTTCCAGCAGCTGTAGATAAGGACCCTTGCTATATGTGTGGAAGCAGTAGCCTCTCTGAAGAGGTCTGACATGTCCCCTGCCGAGGCATACCTATAGCTCTGGTGTGACAGACCACTGCAGAAAGAGCACACAAAGTGAAAAAGTCCCAATGTGCATGCTGGCAGGAGTCAGGCTTTTCTCCCTAGGCTGTGGCTGCTTTCTAAAGAAAACAAACTGCAAGACGTTGAACACTCTTTGCTTTTGATGCGTTAGAATGTATTTCGCTGATTTAAACTGAAAGTTTAAAATAAATTAAACTGTCTCAATCCAATTTGAATAAAAAAGGGTCTCAAACAAAGATTCACAATAATGCAAGATACTAGGCAAGGTGTGTTGCAATGCCATTCATTTTGAATGGCATCCCAATGCATTGGTATAGTAGCAGGCAACAAACCTGCACTGCAGCACACCACAATGCACATGCCATAAGTTGTGGTGTGCAGCATTCAAAAATGGGTAATATCCAATGTTCGGTGCTTCTTAGTATACTGGCAGCCTATTCAAAATAAACATTCTGCAATGCATGGTGCATTAACACAAATCATAGTGTTAATGAGCCCTTAAGGTGCAAAATCGTATTAACCAAGTTTTAGCTGTATAAAATTAATTATTTACAGTCTACGAGAAGCTTAAAAATTAATAAAAAATTGGCAGGTAGCACATACTTTCTGATTTTTTTAAACTAGGTAACTGGAATAGGGCATCAGTTTCCGCAAGTACCCTTCACCATGAGACTTTCAATTAGGAAATAAAAAAGAGCTCTTTTAATGCATATACAGTATGTCATCCGCAGAATAAAATACAACTCACTCCATTATATGGTGATGATACGCACTAGTATCAGTATTTTCTCAAGCCAGAAGTACTCTAGAGCTGACAGATAGGCATAGAAAGAGCTATTTTATATTCTCCAATTGGAATTTACACCTTTGAAGGTAGGGTCTATGTTTATGCGTGTGTTCACATCAGAACTGTTTCTCTCCCCATGTAAGTCTATAGAAATTTTCAAAATTCACTTGAAGCAGCTTGATAAAGCTTAATAGGAGAAATGCAATCAGGGCCGGTGCTAGGATTCTTGCATACACAGGCAAGGTGCATTTTTGCACCCCTCCCCCCCCCG
>NW_017307328.1:561165-561754 GCF_000935625.1 Nanorana parkeri
GCGCAAAAAAAACCCTAAATCCTTGATTCTAAACTGGTGGGTCGGGACCCAAAAGTGGGTTCGCAACCCCGTGTTCAGTGGGTCGCTGCGTGCCTTCCGCTTTTCTAGACGAGAGGCTCCCTAGCCTCCCCCTTAGCCCAGCACTGTCCATTCTTACACTGAGCAGCCATTCAAAATATGGTGCCCGGCGCAGAGTGTTGGCTTGAGGTGAGGTGGGCTGGGGGTATGGCCGCGAGGGAGCTCAATCCATGCGTGTAATGCTTACAGCTCCCTCACATGTCCTATAGAGGTGCCTGGACCGGAGTGACGTCACATTCTGGCTCCCGTCACCTCTACAGGGTGCGCATGGGAGCTGTAAAAGCAATGCACGTATGGATGGAGCTCCGCCATAGAGCAGCAGCCCAAACTGCCGTGCGTTCCACTGCAGTTCGACTCAGGTCGCGACTTAATGAACGAGGACAAATGTGGGTTGCGGGGGTTACACAGGTTGATAACCACTGCCCTAAATGATACTTCAGTTTATAAAATATTAACCGTAAGGAAAGCTAACTGATCATTCTTAACTATGACACATTTTCCCAATAATATC
>NW_017307328.1:561809-573961 GCF_000935625.1 Nanorana parkeri
TATATATATATTAGCTCCGCCCCTTTTAATTTCAATTACAGCCATGCGCCTGTGAGGTGGTTCTGTTTGTTCTTAATTATGTCAGAAGTTATATTATTTCCGCATTCATATCAATTGAGATCTATACCCAAACCACACTGGCCTCACTTCTAAAACAATTTTACTTCTTATTGTTGAGCTAATTTAAATATACAATATGTACAATTAACAGAACTATTTATTCAGAAAAAATCACAATGGAATACATAAGGCCAAAGTCGAAGTTTAATTTCACACAACGGCGCTAATTATGTATTCTGAAGCACTGAGGAGTAAGACAATAGGAATGTATATGAACAATTACAGAGTTTTAGCAATGTAAATTATATACTAGGATATTAGCACCTCCATGTGGTTATTGTCCAAAATGCATAGCATGTGTGTGGAATTCAGGTGCTTTATAATACAGATATAAGCAGTCAAATGTCCATAGCGTGCGCTTTTACTGGAAAATAATACAAACTGCAAGGTTTTTTTTTCTCTATTACAGTATATTTTTTTTATTAAAGACAAAAAAAAATACTTGAACAAACTACATGCATAAATTATACAACATGCAATGAGGGGAATGTATCAAAACTAGAGCAGACAAAATCTGGAGAAGTTGCCCATGGCAACCAATAGGCATTTATCTTCATGGCAACCAATAGGCATTTCTCTTCTGTTTAGATTTGAACATGAGAGATAGAAAGCTGATTGGTTGCCATGCAAATCTGCTCCAGGGATGATGAGGGATGAGTGAATCTGCGGGTTTTTTAAAATCTTGCTCTAAGTTTGTGAACTTTGTGGTGTACCCAACTGTAGTCTTTAGGGGGGAAATCTTGTAACTTAATTCTGGCCATTTGTAGACTTAATAAGAAAGCTATTGTTAAAACAAAAGATTTGGGAAGCTGAGCACTACCATGGGGAACATGAATCAATACCAAAATGAAGAAAATTAAAAAAAAAAAATCTCTCCCTACACAGAATTGATAGCCCTCCCTAAAAGTCTAGTACACACTGATAATATGGCTGCTGTGAGACCAACCTTGACAATGAGAAGCTTGGCTATCCATATTATTAGGCTCCCGTTACTTTTGTGCTTCATTATATGTTGTTTATTTCTGGCAACAAACCTGCGAAATGTTTGCGCTAAACTTTGCATTTCACAAATGCAAGAGATTCACAGCAAAAACATGGTATCAGCAATCCTGATTTTTATTCCTAATAGTAATGTACATGCCAACTGATGAGAGGAACCACAGGGTGTGGAAGGAGGAGCAAGTACAGGGCCATCCTTATAATGAGGCAGCCTAAGATGGTTGCCTCAGGAGGCATCTTATTGGGTCACGTAGAGGGGGCAGCAGGTGTGCCTGCCGCCCACTTTATAACCAGCAAGCAAAATAAATGGCAAACACACTTATACATTTATATAATTATTAACCAGATTTAAAGTAAGGTTCACATGGAAAGGGCTTTAAACAGTACAAAAGCAAAAATTTCCCTGCACACTCACTAGCCAGCCTGCAAAGAACATTACACTGTTTAAAAGGGTTATTAAACCCTCATTTGTTTTTGCATATATCTCCTGCTAGCAACGATTTTATAAAAAAAACTTTTTCAAAGGGTTAATACTCACCTGTGTCTCCGCCGCACGCTCCCGTCCAAACATCTGAACATTTCTCAGTCGGCCACAAAGGATCTTGGGGCGGGCGCATGCGCAGTTCAGATGTTCGGCTGAGAGACGAAGAGAGACACAAGGTAAGTATATGGAGCAGCGTGCACCTGCACAGACTCCGTGGGACATGAGGGAAGAGGAGGACAAAGCATAATAAATGTGCTGTGCTGGATCAGAGACTCGCACCAGCGCTGGAGGTACAGCTAAAAACTCCTGGAAAGAAGAAGATGATCGGATTAAGAGACATCATTTAGGGTAAGTCCTTACATTAGCACTGTGGCGGGGGGATTTTGACCTTAACGTCACTTCAACTTTTATGGTTAAAAATAGAAAAACAGAGTTTTAGTTGCACAACTTTTTTAAAATATGTGGCAGCCACATTTTTTTTAAACAATTTTTTTAACTTTTTTTTCTTCATTTATTTAGATGAATTTCTATTCTGCTTGCTACCTCTGAGGTAACGAGCAAAATAGCCAAGCCGAATGACGCTGGGTGGCTATTCACTCACTGCCGTTCTGCCCGTATGAGAATAGGGCCGAACGGCAGTGAGTGAGCTGCCACAGCTTCAAATTAGCCGATCCAGATGACCGGCTGAGTCGAAGTCCCTCTGCCGAACGTACTTCAGCAGCTGAGAAAATAACCTCCTTAGTTAACAGTCTACCACTTGCCCTAATCTCTAGTTCCCTGCACTGAACCGTGGCTGTGATTGGCAGGTTCCAATTCATGTCAAATGAATGGAAGTTTTTCAAAACTGCATTGCAATTCACACTAAAATGTGTGGAAATATGTTAAATGCAATGTATATGGTGATTTGAGAATATGACTGCTCAAATTCAAAAGAGAGAGAAAAAGAGAAAGAAAGAGAAAGAGAGCGCAGGAGAGACAAAGAGAGAAAGAGGGAGAAAATAATCCAAGGTTGCAGCACTCTTCAGAATCTATTGAAAAATGGTAGATGCATTACTCCATTACTGCATTAATCCATAAACATAATAGTGTTACTTACCTGAAGAATGGCAAAATGTGCCAGAAAGCTTGCATATGCATAGAACACAGGAATTCTACACCTTTTCTATAGATTTCAATAGATTTCTAAGAGTGCTGCAACCTTGGATTATTTTCTCTATATGGTAGAGCTGTTTGGGCCGTGTCTGTTGCACTGCACCGATTACTTTACATAGTGATTGCAGTTTACTTCTATCATTTATTTTTATATAGAGAAACATAATTGATGTTAACTACTTGCTATCCGTGGCATTTTCTTACTGTTTGCGCACACATGATAAAATATATTTTTTTGGCTAGAAAATGGCTTCAAACCCCCAAACAATGATACATGTTCTGAAAGCCGAGGCCCTGTAGAATAAAAAAATGCTAGTTGCAATTTTTTATGTTGCACGTTTTTTGCGCAAATGTTTATCAAACAGTATTTTTAGGAAAAAATAAACTAAATTAAAATTTAGTGCACAGAAACATAATATAATACCCAATTTTTGGTAAAATATGAAAAGATGGGGTCACGCCAGATAAATAGATACCAAACATGTCAAACCTTAAAAATGCGTTCACCCGTGAAGCTGCACAAAACGTCAATACCACAAATTTCCCATAAGAAACACTTTAAACGCTTTTACTGCTCATTATCTTAGTGCTAACAGTGATTGATGGTCCTAGAATGATTGCTCTCACACCGACGTTTGTGACGATATGTAACATGTGTAGCACAATTGTCGTTTTCGCATGTAGGCGCACCGACACATGTTTGCATGTGTATGTGCGTGCATGTGGGGGCGGGGGACTTCAAAACATTTTTTAGCATTTTTTTCTTTTTCTTACATGCTACTTTAATTTTTTAACATTTTGAAACACTTTTTTTTTTACACTAACCTTATTGCCATCACATAGGGGGCTAACAAGCCACCTATGTAATAGCAAAGAGGACATGACAGGTCCCCTTTATGGAGACATCAGGGGTCTTTCAGAGCCTTAATGTCACCTGGGGACCTCAAAGAAGCTGAGGAAGCAGAGATCTGCTTCACCAGCTTCTTCTTCTGGCTCTAAGAGCCGGAGACTGTAACTAGTGACACCGGACATGATGCAATGCACATCACTTCCTGGTCCAGTAATCAGATATCCTATATAATCCTATTGAAATCTTTAGTTAGATGTCATTTAGAATGCTGTGTCCAGTTCTGTGGACCTCACTTCAAAAATAAATTGATAAGACAGAATGAGGTCAGAGAAGGGCAACAACATTGTACAAGGTCCGGAGATAAAAGTAAGGAGAGACTGCGGGAACATAATACAGTTGAGCAAAGAGCAGAGAGGGGGCACATGATTATAACCATAAGGGTGTAAAAAAGGTTCAGAAGGGGCATATTTTTTCTAAGATCAATCACATGGGGACATGACCTCAAACTAGCAGGAGGAGAGTTTGAAAAGTATTTGATGCTTAGACTTCCAGCAAAGGTAGTGAGTTATTCAACAGTAAGTGAATTTAAACATGCTTAGGACAAACATAGATACCACAATATGTCAATGTTGAGTTCTGTGACGCTCCCTCAAACCTTGCTGCCCTAGGCACCGGCATATAAGTGTCATTATAGTAAATACAGCCTTGTCTGAGGTTCAACCTTTCTGCAACACTTCAAATAGACAATCAGTGCATCATTCAGAAGTGTTAGGAGCATGTCAAATACTATAGTACCGGTAGGCGTGCTTGCCTTATGGGAACAGCGGCTGCTAAAGGTGAAACAACTTGTCGCGATTGGCTCTGACAGCATGCATCCACAGCTGGTCCTGACAAGAAGATCCCCCTCTCTGCGTGAACTCATGCATAGCTGGGCCCTATTCCATGCTGCTTTGCCTAATCCAGATGTAGGCTACATTTTCTAACCTCTACCTACCTGGGTGATGCAAAATATCCTTGCTTCTTGCAAGGTTCCTTCTCTCACAGATCTATGCTTGCAGCTGCATCGGGGCCTGAGCCTGGGGGGGCCCAGCAGACTCAAGCACCGGACCAGTGACAAGGTTGGGGAAGAGACAGTGGGGCAGCCGCCGTCTGGCTGGCCACACGGCAGTAAGATCGGAGTGTGGCTAAGGAGCCTTCAAGCATACGTTGAGGCACTGCTGGGGCCTAGGCCGGGAGGACCCAGCAGCTTCCGGATTACACAGCCCGCCACCTTTCTCAGCTACATGATGTTCCCGCTGTGAGGAGAACGAGATGAGGTGACTGCTTTTATCTTCTGTATGTGCCTAAGTTCTGTGACATGTTTTGTAGTCCTCTATAACTGATGGAGTTATTCTGCGTTTCTGTAGAGAGTAATGCTGGGAATTGTAGTTATCTATATCCGTTACCATTCTGTATTTCTGTAGAGAGTATTGCTGGGAGTTGTAGTTCTCTATAGCCATTACCATTCTGCAGTTCTGTACCAAGTATTGCTGCGAGTTGTAGTCCTCTATACAGAAATGCAGAATGGTAACGGCTATAGGTGGGCAGGGCGGGCATTGTAACAACCGGGGGGCAGGGGGAGCCCAAAAAAAAAATCTTGCACCAGGGCCCATTGTTCCATAGGTCCGCCACTGTCCCAAACTATAATGTGGAACCGAAAGAATCTGGTAACATTGTTTCGCTCCTTACACTTTGCAGTGATCTAGCACAGCAAGGGTGAACGGACCACAATAGCATGCACAGAACTTTCTGAATCTTTGAGAAGGTAAAACAGTCCTTGATGTGCTTCAGTTAGGTATTTAGCCGTCTGCCTTGAATTGCCCTTTAAAGAAATAATGGTCCATAATCACGTTGTCTGAACATTCATTATCACAATAGTACATTTAAGATTATATGTATTGAGCCTGCAACCTAAGTGTTGACGTTAAAGAATGTTATTGCGGTGATTGCAGGTTGCACAAGTAAGCCATAAAGCCTTCAAATTTTCTGTCTGGTCTTTACATTTCTCATTGCCGAGTCTCCCTCGCTCTTAGTTAAACATTACACGGCCCTGGGCTGCTCTGCACAAATAAGCCATTGAGGAGACAGAGGGAAGAGAAGCACATTAGCGAGTATTCTTCCACTAACCTAAGTATTTTTAAATTGCTTTTTTGGAACCAATTGTAAACCTTTGCCTGTGAGTCACAATTTTAATAAAGCGTTAGTACATAGTTACGGGATAAAGATCAGCCTTGGAAACCAAAAGTCATTTTAGTCAATTATATCACACACACAAAAAAAAAAGAGTTAATAATATGTTTTTCACAGTACGACAACCAAATGTCAGGATAATGATATTTGACGGTTGCCTGTGCAAAGCTTACTATTACATATCTGTGTTTAGGGCGCCTCGCACCTAAGTTAGTTTTTTGACGATCAATCTGTAATGTGTCAAAAACTCTCTCAAATTCAACTTCAAATATTCTCAGGCATTAACGTCAAATATTTAATTAAATTTAATTATTTAAAATCAAGGAGTTTTTTTTAAATGATAAAAAAATAAAACAACGTATTTCATTGTGTCAGCAGAATAGGTAACATGTAACCTCCTGCTGAAGATGAGTGAATACAAAAATAACGTTGCTGGGTTTGCTGGCTCCGTTTTAATTAATTTTATATATTTATTTTTTTGCTTTTTTTGTTCAAATGATATAACAGAACTGCTCATGGAGTCACTGCTGAGCAGAGATGAGCAAATATTGTGGTTCAATCTGTAATCTGTCAAACATTCTCTCAAATTAAACTTAGAATATTCTCAGGCATCAACATCCAATATTTATTTATTTATAATGATTTCTCTGTAAAAAATAAGTCAAGGCAACTGGACTTGATGTATTTGACTTATTTTTTACAGATATACCATGACATTGATAAATGAGAACCTTCACAGACAAATAATGATTTAGTTAAAGAAGAACTCCTGTTTAATTAAATGCAGAATATTAAAGTGTAATTAAAGCCTCCGGTTTTTTGCACATATCTACTGCTAGCAGGCAGTAGATATATGCAAATTTTTTTTTTTTTAAATGCTTTGAAAAGGTTTAATACTTACCTGTGTCTTCCCCGCGCTCCTGTCTGAAAATCTTGGGCGGCCGCAAAGGATCTTGGGGCGGTACCATGCGCAGTTCGGATTTATCCTGCTGAAGATGAGTGAATACAAAAATAACGTTGCTGGGTTTGCTGGCTCCGTTTTAATTAATTTTATATATTTATTTTTTTGCTTTTTTTGTTCAAATGATATAACAGAACTGCTCATGGAGTCACTGCTGAGCAGAGATGAGCAAATATTGTGGTTCAATCTGTAATCTGTCAAACATTCTCTCAAATTAAACTTAGAATATTCTCAGGCATCAACATCCAATATTTATTTATTTATAATGATTTCTCTGTAAAAAATAAGTCAAGGCAACTGGACTTGATGTATTTGACTTATTTTTTACAGATATACCATGACATTGATAAATGAGAACCTTCACAGACAAATAATGATTTAGTTAAAGAAGAACTCCTGTTTAATTAAATGCAGAATATTAAAGTGTAATTAAAGCCTCCGGTTTTTTGCACATATCTACTGCTAGCAGGCAGTAGATATATGCAAATTTTTTTTTTTTTAAATGCTTTGAAAAGGTTTAATACTTACCTGTGTCTTCCCCGCGCTCCTGTCTGAAAATCTTGGGCGGCCGCAAAGGATCTTGGGGCGGTACCATGCGCAGTTCGGATTTTTGGCCGGGAGACGAGGAGAGACACAATGTAAGTCTATGGACGTCGTGCACCCGCATGCAGACACCGTGGGACAGGAAGTACTAGCAAGGACAGAGGAGTCATCGCTGGATCGGAGACCCGCAGCAGCACTGGAGGGACAGCTGAAAACTATAGGAAAGAAGAAGAAGATCGGATTAAGAGACATACTTTAAGGTAAGTGCTGACATTAACAAAAATGTAACCTTTAATGTCACTTTAATTTAAAAGCAAGGAGTTTTTAAATAATAAAAAAAATAAACACTTTATTTTGTTGAGACAGCAGAATAGGCAACATGTAACCTCCTGCTAAAGATGAGTGAATAAAACATAACTTTGCTGGGTTTGCTGGCTCAGTTTTAATTAATTTTATATATTTTTTTGTTTTGTTTTATTTCAAATGATATAACAGAACTGCTTGTGGAGTCACTGCTGAGCAGAGATGAGCAACCTTTAGGTGCGGTTCAGCCAAACTCTTTTTACAAATTTGCAAACCACCGAAATTCCGAATTCCTTAATCAGAAAGAAACAGAAACCCAGTAAAGTCAACCAAAATCTGAAGGCTATAATAAAGTGCGTACTACAAAGCAGCAAATGATGAAAAACAGCACAGACCGTCTGTAAAAATATATCAAAGCAACTGGACTTGCTGTATTTTTCTTGAAAACGTTTCACTGGTCATCAGACTAGTTTTCTCAATTCAGAATTGAGAATCTGAATTCTGAATTGAGAAAGCTAGTCGGATGACCAGCGAGACATCTTCCAGAAAAATACAAGTCCAGTTGCTTTGGTTTATTTTTACAGGCATACCATGACCTGGATGAATGAGAACCTTCACAGACACAGTGCAAAATGGTTTGGGAAGCTCCTGGCAGTACTGCCTAATAAGATGATGGTGCCCATAAACAGCCGTAGCTACATCCTTTAAAAATTCCACCAGGGATACTAAGATGGAAGGGTGGGACCTTGTGGCACTAGCAATGAAGTAAGAAGATCAGAGCAACAGCTGCAGAATACATGAGGCACAAACAGACTTTGGTCCCTTTCTAGTAGAAGCATTTTGGAAATCAAAATCACCAAAATAATAAAAAAAAAACACCAAAATTCTGATTCAGATTTGGCCATCCAATTAGGTAGTTTGGTGTGAATTTAACATCATCTGGAATTCAGGATCAACTCTGCTCCTAAAACTTTGGAGTTGGAGCATCCACATCCACTTTTAGAAACAGACTGTGAAAACCACAAAAAAAGGAATTTAGAATGTTTTATACATATTGAGGGGGATTGATCAAAACTGGAAATGATTACATCCAGTTTAAATTTTGCAGAGTAAGACAGCCGCTTACTGGTACCGGTACTTACCGGTATTTTTTTTGTTTTCCGACATTGTTTTTGGGCTCACTGTTGCATCTGGGCACTGGCTACACGCTCTCCGCAGCATCAGCTGACGTCAGGTACATAAGGCTCATGATTGGAGGAAACCTGTTAGCTTGTCTCTGCAATCGGAAGTTTCACTCGTGAGGCTAGTTTGCATTGCCGTCATCGGAAGCCCGCCCCTCAGCGGGGCGGGCTTTCGATGATCGCAAGTACGATCTGCCCGTCCAAGGTGGGCAGATCATACGGGCTTTCAAGAAGCATACGACCATCGCAAGACAAAAGTCTTGCGAAGGTCGTAAGGTGTATGGGCACCTTTAATTCTACAAACTGAAGAGAAAAGCTGATTGGTTACTATGGGCAGCTGCTCCAGATTTTATCTGCTTTAGTTTTGATCAACTCCCCTCAGTGTCTTCATTTTCTATGTTCAAGTCTAAAAAAATAACATCGTTTTCACTGTACTTTTTTATGAGACCAAAAATATAAATCATTGTCATATGAATAATTCACTTTCACCATTTGGAGCCATTAGTAGCAAAAAAGGGGCTGCATTTGCAGCTGTAAATTGTGCTGATTTTGCTGGTATGCCATGCATAGCCTTTGTAATGTGCTCATCAAGTTTTATCCCAACACACACACAGCAAAAACTGTGAACAAGTGAGCAGACCATGCTGAGATTTCTTGTTTTAAACCCCAGTAAATGATTTTTTTCTGAAGATGGGTAAACAACGCGATTTAACAGCCTTTGAAAGTGGGATGATTAGTATCAGCAAAACAGCAGCATGTGTTAAATGTTCAAGAGCAGCTGTTGTTAAAGTGTTTAAAGACTGGACTGTCAGCCGAAAATCTGGGTCTGAACGTGCAAATTGTGGCCGTCAGCGACTAGTCAATGTTAGGGCAGAACGGAGAGTGGCAAGACTGGTACAAGACAACAGAAGGGCAACAGTGCAGTGTCAGATTCCTCGCATCACCTTTCAACATCTCGTGGAGTCACGAGGCGGCCCAACTAAGTAATCTCGTGGAGTCATCTCGTGGAGTCATCTCGTGGCCAAACGAAGTACTGATGGGGTGGTCATAATAATCTGGCCACTCAGTGTATATATTAGTTTTAGTTACTAAACTCAAGACTTAATCTTAAACGTCCATTCAAGTACCTGAACTATATAACAAAAAGGTATCTTATTTGTGTATCCCTCAGCTCTAGAGCCTCAAATCATCTCTGAATTGGTGCTGACACTGTCCTTCCTTCTGGAGGGTGGCTACTTTTGTTCCCCATGGTCCCCATGTGTGTGTTGTAAAGTAGTCACCGCTCCAAGCTTGTTCCTGTGATGGAACACAATCTCAATACAAATGAGTAAACTAAACAGGAGAGTGTAGTCCATCACAGGAGTGATCTTGGAGAGGTGGCTACTTTACAACACACACAGGGACCATGGGGAACAAAAGTAGCCACCCTCCAGAAGGAAGGACAGTGTCAGCACCAATTCAGAGATGATTTGAGGATCTACAGCCGAGTGATACACAAATAAGATACATTGTTGTTAACATTTAAGGCACCTGAATGCAATTTAAAGATTTAACTCCTGAGTTTACTGTCACTTTAAGCATACACTCCATGTGACCCTGTGAGGTGTTCTCTGTTTTCCAGCTGAAGTGGATTATAGTAAACATTCTGACTTAAAACCAAAAATGAAAAAAAAAATGTATCTTTAATAATAAGCTGTCCCCCGCAGTACCCTTTTTCCAGCACTAGATGTCCTTAGTCTTCAGAGCTGAATGACGACCAGCATCAGTAAGCTTCTTGCTACTAAACTCAAGCATATGCCTTCGGCTCGGCTGAGCCACTCGGCCACCTTCGGCAGTTGTACGGGCTATAGTGAATAGCCCGTACAGCTGCCCTTGGGTTCAGCTGAACCGAAGGGCTCCCGCAACCGAAGCAAGTCGAAGGATCAGCTGAAGCTACGGCTGATCCTTTGGCTAACTTTGTGAATAGACCGCTCAAGCTTTAATGGACCTAACTTCACCTGTGACTGGATAATGAAGGAGAAGCAGCAGAGTGAAGAGCTCATATATCTGTCGCTCTGATTTCCCCGCCTATCAATCACCACGCTCCCTGTCAGAACATGAACTGATTAGCTCCTTGTGCTGCTGCTTTCTCATTCTGAGCTCTGTTGTACAGAAAATGCAAGAAGCCGAAGACAAGTCAAAGTCAAGTACTTACACTGCTTGCAATTTTTAAAAATAAAATAATGATGTATTCATAAATACAAAATTGCACTAATTTGTGGCTTTTATATCTGCTTACAATTCAGCTTTAAGCACAGCTGTAGTGTTTGCTGATTACTGTTAGTAGCTAACTGGCTGGTCTCACTTCCTGTCTGGAATTGTTCTCTAAATTAATTAACTCAACCAAGAAAAAGATTCAGAAAATATGCGAAGGTGCTAACACATGTCAGAAAAAAAGTTTTGGCATAGGTACTTCATTTTAAGTCTAATTAAAATAAAATTGATTTGGATTTGATTGATTGCTGGAGTCGCTAATGAGCTCGGAAAAGAAAGGCAGAGAATGCTTGCACACTTGGAAGTAAATTGTTATAAAGTGGAATAAAAAATTTGAATTTATCGTAACGCTTATGAACTCGTTTGGATTTTAAAAAATAAGGAATAATTATCCAATTTAAAAAAAAATATGATGCGGTAGAGAATGTTTACCACAATAAAAATCAACTTTCATCATTATAAAGCTTTTTTTTTAGTGTGATTGGTCTGTTGTGCTTACTTTCAGGATGTCTTAATGTTTATTTAAATGTTTTTGTAAATAGTTTATAAGTGAACACCATATGCACATAACAAAGGAATTGAGAATCTTCACTCAAAATGTTTTTCAATCATGAAAAAAGCAAATTTCCGTTAACTTTCAATTCCATTTATGTGTAGATGCTTTTTACATGATTGAATAATTAAAGTGAATATTCAAAAAAATTTTCTAGTGAAGATTCTCAACTTCTTCGGTAAATCTTCCCAACTGTATTCTGCATGATGAATGTGCATATGAATTACTTTTTATATTTCACATGCCTTAATTATTATTTTTTTCTCTTCACATTTACATTTACATCATGCTTTTGATTTTGAAGAATGTAATGTAAAAAAAGAAGCAAGGGTACACCTAAAATCAAGATATACATTTGGTGAATTGGTCCTTTAAATATAATTGGAAAAAAAACTGCTTAAATTGCTTAGAAAAGTTGAGAGATTTATAATAAATTGAATATAATTATTTAAAAAATTCAGTGAGTATTAATATTATTATTATTGCTATTATTGTTATCATTATTTGGTCTTTGGCTAACCTTT
>NW_017307328.1:573994-576026 GCF_000935625.1 Nanorana parkeri
CATAGTTTGTGACCTGTTTTAAATTAAACAAATCCAAATGATCCACAGACAAATGTAGCAGCAGTTTTCATAGTCTTTTCCTAGTTCTGGTTATAACATCTAATCTTTCTGGCCTATAAAGTGAAAATAAATATGCCATGTAACACAAATGAATTGAGATAATTAATTTCTGTTAGGAGAAATGTTACAGCTTGCTGTTTTTCCAGATCAATAATTCATACATAATCTTGATGGGGTAGATTATATTTTTCTCACTTTATCTGAGTATAGTTTTGTGTGCATTTCCAATTAATGTTAACCATGATTGAATTTGTGGTTAAGACTCCCCTTACTGATTATTCACACACACACACACACAAAACCTTTGCTTTCTCTCTCGCCAAGTTATAAATTAACATTAAAAGTTAATTCCTAAGGCCTGAGCTCTATAACTCATAAATGCTGATGTCTATTTGTTATCTTCCACTGTGAATTTGCCAACCAGACCATTAGTGCAGAGATTAATTTAAAAGACTACTGTAATAATGAGGCAACACACATTTGACCGAGATGTAAATGGCTTTAAGGAAAAAAAAATGGCAACATTTGATGATATTAACTAAGCTGGAGCGTTTGCACACAAGGACAAGCTGGGGGATGAGGACATTTAGAGTCTGAAGTGCTATAAAAATAAAAATGACACTGGATTGGGGAACCTGTGGATGTCTCAAAGAGTTTGTTCTATAGCTCATATTTTTTTTCTGAGTGGAGCTCCAGGTTTTATTTGTATTTTTTAATTCAATAGAGTGGGGAAGATTAAAACCTTTGTAATAGGAAGTAAAGAGGAATCTCTCCAAACTGAACAGGGCTAGTGTGAGCAATCATAAATACAATAAATAAATGAGTGTGGAAGGGTTACAGGGGTTGATTTACTAACCTTATAAACACGCCACGCACAAGTATACACCTCTGTAGTGTGTTCCCTCCCAGCATGATCTATTGGTGGAATCTAGACACATTTGTAGTGTGTACACACCCAGCAGGTGTGTTGTGCAAAGTCCAGCATGAATTGCAAGGTGATGTTGTGTAAATTAGCTCTACGTTGTGTTGCTTGCGTTGAGAATGCAGGAATGTAAATGCATGAGCTAACCATTTTTGTCTAAACTGTAAAGCAGCATTATATATGCATCATGTGCATGATTTTTCCATATATGGCATTAGTGGAAATATGCTTTTAGATACTTGCATGCCGCTATTAGAGCGGCGTGTAGCCTATGGCGCATGCTACATGACGCGCACGTACGTAAATACATAAAAACGCTCCATAACGGCGTGAAAATTTGACACGTTGCTCGTGTTTGGTTGATAACTATGTTTCGCTGTGTAAAAATGCACACGCACCTGGTGCGTGTGTGTGTTTAGGTTAGTAAATCACCCCCACAATCTTAGATTTTAATTACTGTCGGGATCCTTGTTGGAGCGATTTCCCTTCTTTCCTGTGCTTGTGACACTCATCACAGACAACAATAAGAACCTGATAAAGGTTCTAACCCTTCACCACTATTTCATATAAAAGTCCTTCAGTATGTTCTGCTAAAAATCTCTCAAGACCTGGTCACACCTAAGCACTGGGTCCCCACTGAGTTGGCTGGGGCCATATATTGAGACTGGAGGTCCACAGCATATGGCCCCATTCCTGTAAACACTGAGGAAAGGGAGGGGGTTATGGCAATATTAAACACTGAACTTTTTTTCAAAAATAAATCCAGATCAAGCAGATATACATGGCCCAGCAAATTATTTATTTACCCTTTTGCACAAACACTTACAGTCATCATGTTTCTGATCAGCTCCAATTCTTTCAACTTGGCTTCCCTGAACTTCTTGTTCCGTCTAAGATCACAAGATAACAACAGTCTCCAGCAGCCGTTCACCTACTAGCTTGGAGAAGGGATAAAAGAGGAAGGAGGGAGGAGAGTGGAGAAGGAAGAAAAGAGGAAGGTGGGAGGAAAGTGGAGAAAGGAGAAAAGAGGAAGGGGGGGGGGGGGGGGGG
>NW_017307328.1:579517-582180 GCF_000935625.1 Nanorana parkeri
GGAGGGAGGAGAGTGGAGAAGGGAGAAAAGAGGAAGGAGGAAGGAGAGTGGACAAGGGAGAAAAGAGAAAGGAGGGAGGAGAGTGGATAAAGGATAAAAGAGGAAGGAGGGGGGAGGAGTGGGAGGAGAGTAGAGTAGAGTAGAGTAGAGTAGAGTAGAGTAGAGTAGAGTAGAGAAGGGAGAAAAGAGGAAGGAGGGAGGAGAGTGGACAAGGGAGAAAAGAGGAAGGAGGGAGGAGAGTGGACAAGGGAGAAAAGAGAAAGGAGGGAGGAGAGTGGACAAGGGAGAAAAGAGAAAGGAGGGAGGAGAGTGGATAAAGAATAAAAGAGGAAGGAGGGAGGAGAGTGGACAAGGGAGACAAGGGAGAAAAGAGGAAGGAGGGAGGAGAGTGGGCAAGGGAGAAAAAAGGAAGGAGGGAGGAGAGTGTGCAAGGGAGAAAAGAGGAAGGAGGGATGAGAGTGGACAAGGGAGAAAAGAGGAAGGAGGGAGGAGAGTGGACAAGGGAGAAAAGAGAAAGGAGGGAGGAGAGTGGACAAGGGAGAAAAGAGAAAGGAGGGAGGAGAGTGGATAAAGAATAAAAGAGGAAGGAGGGAGGAGAGTGGACAAGGGAGACAAGGGAGAAAAGAGGAAGGAGGGAGGAGAGTGGGCAAGGGAGAAAAAAGGAAGGAGGGAGGAGAGTGTGCAAGGGAGAAAAGAGGAAGGAGGGATGAGAGTGGACAAGGGAGAAAAGAGGAAGGAGGGATGAGAGTGGACAAGGGAGAAAAGAGGAAGGAGGGAAGAGAGTGGAGAAGGGAGAAAGGAGGGAGGAGAGTGGAGAAAGGAGAAAAGAGGAAGGAGAGTGGAGAAAAGAGGAAGGAGAGTGGAGAGTGGAGAAGGGAAAAAAGAGGAAGGAGAGTGGAGAAAGGAGAAAAGAGGAAGGAGAGTGGAGAAGGAAGAAAAGAGGAAGGAGGGAGGAGAGGGGGGGAAATAGGAAGAAGGGAGGAGGGTGAGAGACGGGAGAAGGGGAGCAGTTTGCCTTGCTGTGTCTGTGTGTTTGCAGAGACACACACTGCTTATTAGAACACACATGGGGGGCTCCATAGGACCCTGCAAGTGAAAGGAGCCACCCTACAACAGGATATCAGGACCAGCTGATTCTGCAGGAAGCTAAAACTATAAAACATCAAGGAGCAGCATCCATTGTAAGGGTTCATTCCTACCAAAATCATAAGGAAATGACAACGCAATGGAAGGCCTGTTGACTTGCAATTGTTCCTTCCGATTTCCTTCCGATCCGTTGCGTTGCAATACGTTTTCCAACGGATGCTAATGGAAGGGCACTGAAAAATGAATGGGGCTAATTCACACCGGATCTGTTGCGTTACGTTCCGCTGAAAAAAAATAGTGAATGTTCTACTTTTTTTCAGCGCAAGGCGACGTAACGGAGCAGTGTGAACCAGCCCCATTCACACCCATTCATTTTTCGGTGCCCTTCCGTTGGCATCCATTGAAAAAATGTATCACAACGCAATGGATCCGGTGTGAATGGACCCTAAGTGATCTATTCAGCATTTGAAATATCTTAAAAACATTTTGACTTTAATATCACTTTAGCTTAGGGAGTTAGGAATGTGGATTTAGAAAAAATGGTGTTATAAATGTACTCCTGTCCTTTAATTCCATGATTAGCTCCAGTGATTAAGAAATTTTGCAGCTGCCGCCTCCCTTTAAGTGTGGAGGACTATTTCAATACATCTCCAAAATAAATCTCTTTTTGCAAGGGACTCTTGTTATTTGACCCTAGACTTCTGAGAAATGCAATGAGCCACTTACATGACAAATCCTGGTAAAAGAGTCCTGTCTACAAAATGAGTGCTGTTGCCATGGTTGCAAGGAAAATAAATAATAGTTTTTAGACAGTTAAAAGAAAAACATAGCTGAATCGGAGAGGCAATGTGGAAAGCATGTAACATGTTGAAAGTGCAGCGTTATGACCATTGTAGATAAAAATAGGCGCTCATGGTGACCACCATGGATGGCTCTGTGCAGAACCTCAGAGATTTGAGGATAGGTCACCAGTAGGGATGTACTGATACAATTTTTTCCACACCGAGTATGAGTACCGATACTCTTCCTCAGGTACTCGCTGATACCAATTATCAAAACCTTTTTTAGTGCCATGTGATAGTTTTTCAAAAACAATACAGACTAATGATTTTAGGACAGTGGTAGAGCAGCAGGGCCGGTCGCAGCTGCAACCGCTGTGACCCTGCTAGTTCTGCCACTGGCTCCAAGCTGTAGAGGGACTACAAATCACAGCAATACAGCATACAGCAATGCAGAATGACACTGTCTATAGAGGACTACAAATCACAGCAATACATTATACAACAGTGCAGAATAATACTATATTAATTTGCTACATACTCTGTGCTGCCACTCTGCTCCAGGGTGCTGGTCTGCTGTCTCAGGCGGAGGGTCTGTGGGAGAGGGGGGGATTGATGTGCGGAGGGTCTCAGAAAGGGAGATGTGTAGAGTCTCAGGAGAGGGAAATGTGCAGACGGTCTAAGGAGGGGGAGATGTGCAGAGGGTCTCAGGAGGGGGAGATGTGCAGTGGGTCTCAGGAGGGGGAGATGTGGGAGGGCTCACGAGGGGGAGAGGTGGGAGGGGTCAGGAGGGGGGGA
>NW_017307328.1:582290-586583 GCF_000935625.1 Nanorana parkeri
GTCTCAGGAGGGGGAGATGTGTGGAGGGTCTCAGGAGGGGGAGATGTGTGGAGGGTCTCAGGAGGGGGAGATGTGTGGAGGGTCTCAGGAGGGGGAGATGTGCAGAAGGTCTCAGGAGGGGGAGATGTGCAGGCTGCAGAGAAGCGGACAGTAGGTGCAGTGTGGTTCCCAAGAAGGCTACCACAAGGTTCCTAGCAAGCAAGGGACCTAATTTGAAAAATTAAAGTGCCGCTATTATTTTTTGTATCGGGGCATTTTCACAAATATAAGTAAAAAGTGGGGAAAAAAGTTAAAATAAAAATGCCCAGAATCAGCACCAATACTGGCATTGATATCAGTGCATCCCTGGTCACCAGCTCTCCAAAATGCAAATAACGTCACATAGGTAAAAATAGCCAATGTTTCGGGGGCCACATAGGGTCTCTTCCTCAAGGAGACACAGTGACGATGTTTAGTAACATAACAAAATGTGGAATTGTTCAAGAAACTTTTGGACGATTTCTTAAGGGACCGTAATATACAGGGGTACAGGTACTCCTAGAATGAGATCCTAATAGGTTGGACTTGATGGACTAATGTCTTTATTCAACCTCAAATACTATGTAACTATGTAACTATGTAACATGAAAATAATTGCTTACAAAGCATTGCAATTCATAAAAGTTTTAATCAAAAGTTAAGCTTTCCTTTCAAACAAACCTGCCTCTGCCTCGACCCTATTTGCCTTACATTTTGGGCCTGGACATATTTCTTAATGACTCCTTCGGTGTTCGCTGACATTAAAGGAGAACTATGGGGTTAGGGCTTTTCCCCTTAGTTATCCTTAGGGTAACGGGAGGACACAAACTAGCATCCTCCCGTCATCCTAAGCTCAGTATACCGCAAGCTACAGCTCACGGTATACTGAGATGCCGCAGTATACCACGAGCTACAGCTCGCGGTATACTGAGACGCCGTACCTGAAGCAGATCCCGACAATTATGTCTGTATCCGCCCAGCTGCATGAGTGACAGCTGGCTCTGCCTATCTAGAAGCAGAGCCAGCTGTACCCGCCCCCTCCCCTGTCCGTTCTGCCAGTCAGCGCTGGAGGATCGGAGCGGGGAGGGGGGAATCCAGCCACTCCTCTGTCACGGAAGAGAGCTGTGACAGGATCGAGAAGTGAGCGAATGCCGGTATGTGTTCGCTCACTTCCCGATCTACTGAGCCGACCTGTGACAGTCTCATTGTCACAGGTCAGCTATAACTATGAGGTGAGTGAAAAGCACTCACCTCATAGTTCTCCTTTAATCTCAAGCAACTGTAATATGCACATCTTGACTTTTCCTGGTACTGTTAAGAACTGTCCCACCCCCTTCTACAACCTGCGCACTCATATTGACTCATCACTATGATGGTTGGCCCCACTGGCCAATAGGAACATGTAGAAGGTGGGAGAGAATTAATTAGCTCTTAAACTACCAGAAAGTATAATTGTTCTCATGTTTGAATGGCTTGGTGTGGATCAGCAAACATTGATGCCCCAGTGTTCAGTAGCTTTATGGCATTGACAAGTTTGCTTTAAGTGAAAAACACTAGGGAGCAAAATTTACAGAGCAAACAGCGCGTAAGCGAAATAACATAAAGTTGCATAAGTAAATGTGTACATAAGGACAACGTGCTCCCCTCTGTGATTTATAACACCACAGCAAACAGCAGGCATTATAAATAATACAGAGGTCACATTAAGGTTTACATAAACATATCAAAGTACTTTAAAATGCACTATTAGCAAGAAAGAGCACAATTGCCAACATCTGCAAAGCTTCCAGTTACTGTATCATCACTCTGGATAAGTGGAGAGGAGTCTCTTTCTTCCTAATCAGCACTTCTACAGGCAAGAGGTGAGGCGACCCATATTAATCCATAGTTACTTAGCTTCTGTGTGCCCTACATAGCAGATAATTTGCCACTCAGCTCACCGTCCAGGCATACTATCCATATTCTGCGCTCGCTGATTCCCTGTCCTTCAAGGGTATCTGTTAAATACTGCTCTAATTACTGGACAATTAAAAGATGTTTCTGAATGTGTGTTGGTTTTGAACTTATTTCAATAGTGAAGAATCTGTGTCAAGGGCGTACGCTGTATGGAAAACTCTTTTTTTGGATATATATATAATTCCTCAGGCTCAATCATACCTCCTACGCTCGTTCGTTACATACTAACGGATAGTTAGTTGGGGTGGGTGGTACTGTCACTGGGGTTGGCCACAGGCATTGCATCAAGTTCACGGTACGGCACGTTGCCATATACCGGGCTAGCGGTTCACGATCCAGTAGTGTTCCCCACCACGGGGGGTTCGGCACTCACTGTCACGCATTGAGACTGTCACTTTCTTTCCGATCCGGTTGCAAGAGTGTCATTACTGTTGTTGTTTTTCAGTGCTTCCGGGCCACCATGTCGCACGTTTCGGAAAGCGAGGAGTTCGCATTTCTTCCTGCAACGCCTGCCAGAGGTTCTGTACAGGGTAGTCCCCCGTCTATTAGGGCATGGACTATTCCCAAATTAATTTTGGAATTGCAGCAGATGGGTATTCCTTTTTCAGCCACGGCGAGGAAAGCAGAGCTGTTCAAACTGTTATTTCCCCCGGCCACCGCTAGCGCCAGGTCTGAGCGTATGTCTGATCAGACAATGGCTACCTCGTTGACGCAGATCCATTCCGCATTGAATGTGATCACCACCTCATTGCACGAGTTGCAGCAGAGGACTGAAAATTTGGAGAAATTGGTCACTCCGGTTCCGGCAGCAGCGGCGCAGGCTCCTACAGGCACGGATGTTGTTATTCCGAGCACGTCCAGCACACGGGGGGACGCTTACGCAGGTACGTCGGGTTTTCCCCCTAATATCACACCTGCGCACTACTTGCCTGCTAACCTGAAAAAAAGACATACTGGAGGGCAAGGATGTGAACCTAGCTTCACTGCTCATTGCCACGCATGATGTTACAGATAACAAATCCTTTGCATGCGGCAATGTTTCTGTCATACTGAAGGCCAGGGATCCGCGGTTGAACCGCAAGTTGACGGTGTGTGAGTTTGTCTTGGCCTTCGGTATGTACAGGGACGTGGTGTGCTCTGCGAGCCCCGCTCGCAGAGAGGAGTTGGATATGTAATTGCATTTGGTGATAGATTTAGCGCACAAGTACGGAGGCTTCTCCTTCTATGACTACCACAGGGCTTTTTCGGCAAAAGCCACTGCCGGCCTGGCCCAATTTCAGTACGTGTCCAACTGGGGTAGAATAGACACCAAGCTTTTCTGCAGGCACTTCGCGGGGCTCAAGGCGCCGGTATGCACGATATGTCAGTCATCCGCGCACACGGCCAACTGGTGCCCCACCCCGGCATCGGCGGGAGCAACCACAGTTCTCCAACCTTCGGGGTTATTACCTAATCCGTCCAGTGGTACCTCCACACAGTATGACAAATTGGGTAGGCCGATCCAGTGCCTGGGGAAAGCTCAGATCTGTAACAATTTCAATTACAAATCTTGCAATTATCCACAGTGTAGACTGTTGCACATCTGTTGCGCCGCATCCAAAGATCAATTGCACGGTGCGCAGCGTGCAACCGTCGTGACTAAGCAGGGTAAATGTGGGGGCTCTGGCGCAGTATTTGAGGGACTATCCTAACCCTGCGTTGACGAAGTTTCTGCTAGACGGGTTCACTTCGGGGTTCCATACTGGGCTGATTGCACTGCCACAGACATCACACGAATGTCCCAATTTGATGTCGGCTGCCGCTGACCCGGGTAGAGTCGATTCTTTGTTGTATATTGAGCTGGAGAAAGGTTTTGTAATAGGCCCATTCTCCGAATCCCCATTTTCATCATGGAGGGTCAACCCCATTGGTCTGGTATGTGGCAAATTCTCCAATAAATATCGATTGATTTATGATTTGTCGGCTCCACATTCTTTACATATCCCGAGTTTAAATTTGTTGATTCCATCGGAGGAATTTTCCCTTAAATATTCCTCTGTGGATCAGGCGATACAGTACATCATTGAGGCGGGCATGGGGGCTTGGTTGTCTAAAGCAGATATTTTGGACGCATTCAAACTGCTGCCTATCAAGCAGTCATTGTGGCAATGGCATTGGGTGAAATGGAGGGAGCTATATTATTTTGCTGTCAAACTGACCTTCGGGTCAAAGAGTAGCCCATGGTTATTTGACACGTTCGCACAAACTCTTCACTGGATTTTAGAACGTCAGGTAGGTTGTCAAAGGGTCTTGCACTATCTGGATGACTTCCTGCTGATT
>NW_017307328.1:588715-590396 GCF_000935625.1 Nanorana parkeri
GGTTGAACCGCAAGTTGACGGTGTGTGAGTTTGTTTTGGCCTTCGGTATGTACAGGGACGTGGTGTGCTCTGCGAGCCCCGCTCGCAGAGAGGAGTTGGATATGTACTTGCATTTGGTGATAGATTTAGCGCACAAGTACGGAGGCTTCGCCTTCTATGACTACCACAGGGCTTTTTCGGCAAAAGCCACTGCCGGCCTGGCCCAATTTCAGTACGTGTCCAACTGGGGTAGAATAGACACCAAGCTTTTCTGCAGGCACTTCGCGGGGCTCAAGGCGCCGGTATGCACGATATGTCAGTCATCCGCGCACACGGCCAACTGGTGCCCCACCCCGGCATCGGCGGGAGCAACCACAGTTCTCCAACCTTCGGGGTTATTACCTAATCCGTCCAGTGGTACCGCCACACAGTATGACAAATTGGGTAGGCCGATCCAGTGCCTGGGGAAAGCTCAGATCTGTAACAATTTCAATTACAAATCTTGCAATTATCCACAGTGTAGACTGTTGCACATCTGTTGCGCCGCATCCAAAGATCAATTGCACGGTGCGCAGCGTGCAACCGTCGTGACTAATATATATTGTGCCAGGCCATGTGCCAGAGTGTGCTTCCTGCCCATGATTATGCATCAAATGGTGCCGCAAGACATTCATGGTGTGATGCAGTAGGGCATTTGTAACACATTTCTGGTGGTGTGTATGTAGTCAGAAGCCTTGTGCCAAATTCATGAAAACCCTGTCACATTTTCAAGTGCATTCAATGTATATCCTTATCACGCACTAAAACAGCCCCCTGAGGTACGGTGCAGCAGTAACGAGTGGATGGCAGCACCATAAACAGTAGGGGATATATCGAAGAACACAGAAAAGTTAAAGTGATATTAAACCCTCCCTGGAGAAAGAGAAATATAGCAGCTAACTAAGTTGTTGCATGTTTCTAGTCCCCTTTCTGTCTTCAGCCACCCTTTGCAGCTTTTTTCACTTTTGAAACCGAGTGTGTAACCCATTTCTGCCTCGAAGGCTGACTCCATAGCCTTACAGGCCTTCCTGGAGCCATCCAAATGTGCACGTGTCTGGCCTGGTCTTTCCCTTACTTTGTATGCTTGGGCGCCATATAAAGAGTGCACATGTACAGTGTGGCATGGATCCATCTCATTGCACCCGCTCTAGTGCTGTAAATAGGTCATGCATGCGTAGTATGGCCAAGGCCTCTACCGATGTGCTCGCTGTGGTGCTGCGCTGTGTGCGCGCATGTGCAGTGTGACAGATCCGCAATAAATTAAAGACCCGTTCCTACCAAAGGGTTTAAAGCAGTGGTTCTCAACCTGTGGGTCACGACCCCGTCGGGGGTCAAATTATTATTTGCCAGGGGTCGCCCGGCAGTCTACCGCTGTTAGATATTCTCCCGGAAAGGTTTACTCTGCTCGATCGTTTTTTTTTTTTTTTTTGACATCGGGGGCCGCCGTAAGTCAGAAAAAAAACCCATCCCACTAGCTATTGCACCTGCCATCTGCTGCTGCCAATCAGCAGAGGGGGACCTGCAGTTCTCCATCAGGTCCTCTTCTGGTGATTGACAGCAGCAGAGGGAAGGTGCAATAGGTAGTTTGCTATTGCAAAGTGAAATAGCCAATAGGAATCTAGCTATGCATTGCATTCCTATGGTGTTTTTTTTTTTTTTTTTT
>NW_017307328.1:607311-608840 GCF_000935625.1 Nanorana parkeri
AAATCACTGGTAATCATGTCTTTCATGCGTAGGTTGACTTGGCTTTCTCTGCAGCACAAGTTTAATATTTCCTGTTCTTACATTCCTGGTGTGTGTAATCAGGCAGCGGACGCACTGTCTAGATTTAAAATCTCCGCTTTCTTCCAACAGAGACCCGACGCAGACGCAGTGCGTACTCCCGTGCCGGCCTTCCAGTTACTGGTGTTGGACTGAGGGGACACCAGTTGAACGCAACTAGGCTTATTAGTGATTCCTTGTCCGCAAATACAAGGAAAGCGTATGACACGGCATGGAAGGCTTTCAGGGGGTTTCAGGTCCGATATGCCACGCAAGATCCGGGTAGCTTGTCATATATACTGGCCTTTATTTCCTATTGCCATACGGATTTGAAACTGGCCTATAATACCATCAGGTTATACCTTGCGGGGGTGCAACATTTCCTATCCCTATCGTACCCGGATAAAAAGAGTTTATTTTCAGCACACCCTGTGAAAGCTATCCTTAAGGGGTTACAGAAAGCCGGGAGACAGGCGACGCATACCCGCCTACCCATTACCAGTCACTTGTTCCGGGCAATGTCAGGCATGTTGGATAACTCGCCTTTTGGCATCTTGCAGAGCCTAGTATTTAAAGCTGCAATTTATTTGGCTTTTTACGGGTTTCTGCGACCGGGAGAATTCACTTGCTCCGGCGCTAGTGCCGTAGGCATCCGCAAGAAGCAGTTGGTCAGGTTCCCCGGTCATTATGTGTTAACGTTGGCAAGGAGCAAAACAAATCAGGTAGGTGCACCTACCGAGATAAAGTTTTTTCCTTCCGGCAATCTGTGGTGCCTTGTGACAGTGTTGGACAGTCTCATGTCCAGTTTGATCCAGAAGAAGGAGGGCAGTCCGTTGTTGCCTTTTCCCGGTACCTCGCTGACCGCCAGTCAGTTCATAATTCATGTTAGGGTACTACTTAGCCAGTTAGGGGTTAATCCCAAGCTGTACTCCGGTCATTCCTTTCGCATAGGGGCAGCGTCAGCTGCGTCACGTCAGGGAGTCCCAGCTCATATAATCAAGCATTTAGGACGTTGGAATTCTTCATGCTTTAACAGGTATATACCGGATCCACAGGTAGAGTTAGCTGACGCTTTCACTAAGTTGGCCGCATAGTGTAGTTATGTGTCATGGTCATCCAAGTTGGTTTTTGCCCCCTTATTGGCATTACTGACCACCCGGGCCATGGCACACCTCAGGCCCTGTCACGTAGCAATTCTCATGTGAAGTGGACTCCTTACACAAGTTGGAAGGCTAATGTGTTAGCCTGAATTTGTGGGGGGAGTCTGCGCCTCGTTACCTCATAAAGGCACCGCTGATCAGGCTGTACGGGACGGGAGGTTCTCAGAGTAACCCTCCCACCCGTCCCTTGGGCCAGTACAGTCAGGGGTTCATTTCAGTTCACTCATTCACACCATTAGAGTATGCCCCCTTATTGGCATTACTGACCACACGGGCCATGGCACACCTCAGGCCCTGTCACGTAGCAATTCT
>NW_017307329.1:0-49158 GCF_000935625.1 Nanorana parkeri
GAAGAGGAGAGATGGTGAGACTGTTTTGTTGGAGAGGAGAGATGGTGGGACTGTTTGTTGAAGAGATGGTGGGACTGTTTTATTTAATATATTTATACTACACTCCACAGAACAATAAGTCCTGGTTCACACTGAGCGTTTTGTAATGCTTTTTCTGCCATAATAAACATTTAAAAAATACACCCCCCAAAAAATCCCATTAATTTCTATGGCCCTGTTCACATCTAAGCGGTTTGTCGCAAAAAGCAAAACGCCTGTCGCTGGAAAAAGTACAGGAGCTTTTTTTTGGCATATTACAGCTAATTTCGGCCCCAAAGAATCAACAGGAAACTATTGAAAAGACTTGTTTGCTGTGTTTTTGCGCATGTTTTACGCACGTTTGCTCATTTACTTCAATGAGCTACAATCTGCTCACAAAAACGCGCAACTTCATATATGCACATAAACTGTGCTTAAAAACATGCATCAGAAAGCGCGTAGAAACGCACAAAAACGCCTAATAAAGGTAAAGTCTTTGTGGTGTTCTTTATAATGAGCTCTCTTGGCCCTTCTATACCCCACAATTGGTTACTGTGTCATTCTGCCCTGAAGAGGACTGTCTATGCTGGACCAAGGAGCAAGTCAGGGACATGGCTTGAGCGTGGAGAAGGCAGGTCAAAATGTGGATTTTTTTTTTTTAAAGTAACGAAAATCCTCTTTAAAAGGAGAATTAGGAGGTGAGTGCTTTTCACTGAACCTCATAATCTGAGCCGACCTGTGACAATGAGACTGTCACAGGCCGGCTCAGTAGATCGGGAAGTGAGCAAACTTCTCACTTCTCGATCCTGTCACTGCAGAGAGCCGTGACGGGAGTGACTGGATTCTCCCCGATCCGCCAGCGCTAACTGGCGGAACGGATGGGGGAGGGTACAGCTGGCTCTGCCTCTAGATAGGCAGAGCCAGCTGTCACTCATGCAGCTGGGTGGATCCAGACAGAATTGTCGGGATCCGTTTCAGCTGCGGCGTCTCAGTATACTGCGAGCTAAAGCTCGCGGTATACTGAGCTTAGGGTAACGGGAGGACGCTAGTTTGTGTCCTCCCGTTACCCTAAGGAGAACTATGGGGAAAAACACTGATCCCATAGTTCTCCTTTAAGTGATTTTACTTTTATAAGGCTCCTTGTAAATGTGCAAAACATTTGAGATATTTTGTTGGAGCTAGAAGTTGTTTGCCCATTTGATTCTCTGGGCATTATTAACTCTTTTCCACATTTGTAATTGAGCAGCCAACCAATTATCTGGCCTGTCATCACAAAATGTTCTCTTGTTAAGTACCTGCAGGCTGAACAAAGAAAATATAACAGATTCCTCCCTCAACGCTTAAGAGCGTTGATTGGTGAATCTCCCGCTGTCTTCATTGTATTCTGACAGTGGCTGCCGGCTCTGTTCATTCAAAGATTTTCCAAGCAGCTCCTTCAATCAGCTGATCGAGGGATGTTGGCTGGAAGGGTGCCGACAGCGGCACCCTCTGTGCGCATTTCAGCCAGTTCATGAAGAACAAGACAATATTCGCACAGTGTATGGCCAGCTTATGTAATCTCAAAGTAACACAGATATTTATTACCTCTCGGAGATCACAGTACTCCCCCTGACAATGCCTTCATCTTCTTTCTTTTTCATGTACTGAGATGATAGGTCAGACACGTCACAATCCTGCTGTAGCCTTTCACCTTGTGACCTGTAACAAAGTTACAATGTATAATCTGATCACTGGCGGGAGAAGAGACTGAGGAAATGCTTCCTCCTGCCAGCAGCAGACTGATATCTTCTCTGCCTAGGTAAAGTCACTGGCTGTAGCCCAAGTACTGATTTTTTTTAATGACAAAAGGTAGACAAAAGGTAGAGCTTTAAAAAAAAAACAACAACCCACTGTTGATGTATATTGTCAGTAATTCATTTATGTAGACTTGTAAAATTACTGATACCTCCAGCTGTGTATAGTAATTTGCATCCATCGCAGGGCTCTCGCCATTCGTTTAAATACGAGAACTATCCAAACCCTGAAAGATCCACAAAGGCAGTACCTATGCACACATCATTATTTTAGCAGACATATATCCGTGAACCCCTGGGTGTTGGTAGTGGCACCCCTATCCCTACCATGGGGAAGAACAGTAGTTATTGGCTGAATATTTCCAACCTAAACAACTGCACATGAACTTTAATGGCATCCCAGTCTTAGTCCGTAGGGTTCAATATTGAGTTGGCCCTCTCTTTGCAGCTATAACAGCTTCAACTCTTCTGGGAAGGCTGTCCACAAGGTTTAGGAGTGTGTCTATGGGAATGTTTGACCATTCTTCCAGAAGCGCATTTGTGAGGTCAGGTACTGATGTTGAACGAGAACGCCTGGCTCGCAGTCTCCGCTCTAATTCATCCCAAAGGTGTTCTATTGGGTTGTGGTCAGGACTCTGGCCAGTCAACTTCCTCCACCCCAAACTCCCTCATCCACGTCTTTATGGACCTTGCTTTGTGCACTGGTGCGCAGTCATGTTGGAACAGGAAGGGGCCATCACTAAACTGTTCCCACAAAGTTGGGAGCATGAAATTGTCCAAAATGTCTTGGTATGCTGATGCTTTAAGAGTTCCCTTCACTGGAACTAAGGGGCCAAGCCCAACCCCTGAAAAACAATCCCACACCATAATGCCCCCTCCACCAAACTTTACACTTGGCACAATGCAGTCAGGCAAGTACCGTTCTCTTGGCAACCGCCAAACCCAGACACGTCCATCGGATTTCCGGACAGAGAAGCGTGATTCGTCACTCAAGGGAACACGTCTCCACTTTTCTAGAGTCCAGTGGCGGCGTGCTTTACACCTCTGCATCCGATGCTTTGCATTGCACCTAGTGGTGTAAGGCTTGGATGCTGCTGCTCGGCCATGGAAACCCATTCCATGAAGCTCTCTATGCACTGTTGCTGTGCCAGTCTGAAGGCCACACGATGTTTGGAGGTCTGTAGCTATTGACTCTGCAGACAGTTGGTGACTTCTGCGCACTTCAGCATGCGCTGATCCCGCTCTGTCATTTCACGTGGCCTACAACATCGTGGCTGAGTTGCTGTTGTTCCCAGTTGCTTCCACTTTGTTATAATACCACTAACAGGTGACCGTGGAATATTTAGTAGCAAGGAAATTTCACAGAACACCTGAATATAGTGATTTGAAGGGGTGTCCCAATACTTTTTGCAAAATAGTGTAGGTCATCTGGTGCAGCTTGGTTGCAGTCTAGAATCGTCAACGGCAAAACATCTGCGGTCACCTTCAGAAGCTCCAAAAATATACAGACTCATGATAACAGCACGCTTTAGGAAATCTCTGCAAAATTTATTTAATTTAAATACATTACAAAATAAGTTTTCTTTCAGCCTTTAAAAACCTAGCAATGCAATATGTCTGAAAAGTCATCAAGGATTATCCAAGCCACTAAGGTTAAAGTGCTAAAATCACCCACCCTCACCGATTAAAAGGACATTTTCCTAAAATTAGAGATAGGAGTTAAGATTGTCTTCTTTAAAATTGGTTAAAAAAAAAAAAAAAAAAAAAAAGAACCACAGCAGGCTCAGACAACTTATGACACAACAATGGCATAAAGAGAGCCTGTCATCTTGCAGGGACATAATGCTGCATTGGCGGATTATAGACATGTGTAGACTTTATTTTGTACAGTGAAAGTTTCACTGCAGTGTCCAAGTGTTGAAGGAAATTTAATTGTAAAATAATTAAATTGAAAATTAATTGTTTTGCTACATAATTTACACCCCTAATGAAGTAGTAGAAAACAGCACGGGGAAGTCATTAATACTCACCTGTTCCCTGGAATTCTTGAATGTATCACCCTACTTGTTCAGGTTTTGTGATCCATCTAATCAGCCTGGTTTCTGTTCTTTCAAAAAAATAATAATGCCAAAGGCACACAATATACTACCGGAAAGGCTTAATGGTGATTTTTTTATCCTGGGCTTCAGATCTCCGTTGAGCCTTTTCCTAGCCTATATGCATTGCTAGCAGCTGGAGAAGGTGTAATTCTAGGAGCCATGCCCTAAACTCTTCTTCTGGCCTCCAAGGACTTCCCCTCTAGGCCCTAATGGAAAAGGCTTGGATTGAGATGACTATTTACTTAGGGCCTGTAGAGAATAGGCTGTGCAGTATCGTGTGGTTCCACCGGATCAGAAAAGGATTGCGGCTTCACCCAACATCAGCGGCAGCACTAAAGCTGGCCATACATCTATAGATATCTGCAGATTTTCTATGGTCAGATGGCAAAAGTGCAACAGATTCCTCCATCTACGCTAAACTGTGTGGATGGAGGAATCTCCCTCTGGGCCAAGCTTCAGTATCTTGCTAGTTGGCCTCGCTGGCTCTCATAATACCTGAACAATGCCTGCATCCAATCAGATTGCTCAGGTATCAGGTATGAAGCTGCGTGGCCCGCACAATGGCCCAAGCGCAATTTTTTTTAAACGGATTCCGCACGTTCGTGGCTATAGTAATAGCCGCAAACAAGGGGAACCCGTGCAGGTGAACAATTTTAGCCTTCGCGTGCCGCGTGGTTTTCCGCACGGAAAGCTGCGCAGGAAACGCAAACGCTATATGTGACATTTATATTATGAAAACAAGCAAAGCGTCCCTTCCTTATCTTTTCTGCACGATTCTGTCTCCTACAAGGTAACAGGTTCAGGTTGAAGTATCAGCGATGCCTCAGCCCAGGCTACACATGGATAGCTGGATTTAAGCGACCTCTAAAAGGCTCACACATTTTCTATGATACAGAAATTATGGTCATTTTCTCTTCCACTGGCAAGAAGTAAAAGGTAAACGTTGTCACAACATTATCAATACTGTACATGTCATTTTTTTGGCAATTTCATGTTCATATACCGGAAACAGAGTATAATACATTGTTTATAGTGGAGGCTTTGGGAAAACAATGTTAGGTAGAGAAGATGAAACTGGTAAATCAGGAGACTCAAAGGGTCAGTCCGAATGGGTGACATTTCAGTTCTAGGTAGGTGATGAGAAGAGTCACCCATTGGATTCCATATCTTTAGGGGTCCCCGGCTGGCACATTGTGCAGCCGGGTTCCCAGATCTGCCCCCTCTGCTGCAGCCAGAACTAATGGACTTTGTTGGCTTTTTAAATGTGTTTTATATTACAGAATGGAGTGATTGAAGTGGGACTTCTCCAGCAGCAGGAGAAATGGTTTTAATCAATTGATTATACATGGATTGCCCCTTTAATCATTCTTAAAGAAGAACTCTGAATACAAATGTATTAACCTTTGCAGTGGGGCTACCTTGCACTGCAAGGGATAACTGCTCGTTTTTGCCTATGGTCAAAAATAACAAAGTTATATTCACCCGAACCTCCTGGCTGTGACGGCGTTCCCTCCAGCCTGTCTCCTCCACTGCAACAATAGAATGTCCCGCGGCATCCTCACACGCTATACACTGTGTACAGAACGTGATGACTTACTGACCCTTAGACCACTGCAGCGGAGGATGAGAGAGGCTCCAGGGACCGGTCTAAAGCTGGCAATACACCTATTGATTACCGTTCGATTCCTTTCATGCCCTCATCGAACCGCTGTTTGATTCCCGCTCTAATACCCCATCATGCACAGACCAATGTTGATTTCGATTATCGTTCATTAGCAACACTAACTCACCGAATTTCCTCGATTGAAAGAATGGATTTTCGTTTCTGCATGTGCAGTGTTCATGCTGCGATTTTTTTCGTACGAAAACACCTCTAATCCATCCATTTTCGTTCGATTCAAAATAAGTTTTCCAGCCTGATCGATCGAGGAAATTCAGCCAGGAGTACAGTAATTAAAATCATTGGGTTCCCATCAACTGATTGATTATCGTACGTAAGACCACTCGTAGACGATTCCCAAACGATAGTTGATAGGTCTATGGGCACCTTAAGAGTGAGACGGCTCCGAGGATTGGGCGAATATATCTTTTATTTTTGACACTAGGCAAAAATAAGCACCTAACCCTTGCAGTCTGGGCATAGCCTCAACCATTTTTACCCAGAGTTGTTCTTTATAGAAGTCCCAGATACCAATAAGATGGGATAACATCGGTAAAGGAGTACACTATCCGGTGTTTTGTTGGCTATTCATGGACTATTGTTGGCTGTTCCAATAAAGTAGGCTTTATAAAATAGTCTGTTACTTACAACAGCCTATACAGAGACAAGTAGCAGAAAAATGTATGTCTGACAAATGGAAATGTGAAGTATCACTTTGTCCTGGGAAATTTCTGATGCTCCAGAAGCCAAAGACTACAGATAGCTGGCACTTTTCTACTTACAGCCAAATTACTAAAATTCGCTTTTGAATCAGAAGGCGAGCCCCGACATCTACAAAACCTCAAGATTAAAACTCTCTAGCAGTAGGGACTGGGAAGTAGAACGCGTCTCCACATTTAACAATCAGATTCTTTCTTTTCCCCAAAAAGACATGAAAATTGATAGCTGAAATCTGAGAGAGCTGCTATGGGCAACAAAGATATATGAAAGTCTACCAAGCTGCACTATCATTACAAAAGGCCCACTTGGACCAAAGGTTCCCATACACTGTGCGCTTTTTGTTTGGAAATCATACACCAGCGGCCTTTCGAAAGAAAATAGTACATCATCGATTTTTGTTTTTTATATTGTGATCGAAAATTGATGAATCAGCAGGGTTTTCGTTCATCATAAATATCTGCAAGAACACAGCACAAGTGCAAAAGGAAATTGTTTCCGTAGTTCGTCAAAAATGTGTTGGTTAGTATGTCTAACGAATGATTTCCAAAATGGACATTTGACTGTGGCTGATGGGGTCCTCGAGCTATAATCAAAGGAGGATTCATGGCAGAAAAGAACATTTCCGTCCAAAAATCTACTGGTGTATGGCCACCTTTACAATGATACATACAGGTGTCAGATCCCATGTGTCACTCTCTTGTCTCCCATACACTGTGTCAGAACATTTACCGTGTCACATGACATTTCATAAGCATAATAAATTCTCCTACCCACTATTGTTAAGCCCACCCCTTTGTGGGACAGCACACGCCTATAACCTCATCAATATCTTATTATATTCTAATTTAAAGAAGAACTCTGATATTAAGATATGAACGCTTCACCCTTTCAGTGGGGTTGTCTGCACTGCAAGAGACTTCAGGGACTGGCCTAGAAGCCAGCCGGATCCGAGATTTGCGCGAGTATAACTTTGTTATTTTAGCTCCCTAGGCATAATGAGCACTTAATCCTTGCAGTGCGGGGTAGCCCCAGTGCAAAGGTTAATATTTAATATCCTCCAAGTTCTTCTTCAAGCTAGGCAGTTGAAGAGTGCGGCAATCTAGTTTCAGTGTGCTAAAAATTAGGGTTGCACAGATACCAAGTACAGTACTCGGTACAAGTACGAGTACATGTACCGATACTTTTGAGCTCCAAGACTAGACTAGAGAAAAATTCAAAAATTAGGAGGCAGCTGTCATTTGTAAGGAGCACACGGAGCTCCTGGAATTTGTACATCTCTCTTTTAATGTATGATTTTGTTTTTCTAAATATAAATAAAGGGATGCACAGATACCAGTTTTGCAAGTACTGATACTTGCCGAGTGCTTACAAGTACGAGTACTGATACATTTTTGTTTATTGTCATGTGTCAGTTTTTCTAAAACAATACAGACTAATGATTTCAGGACAGTGGTGGAGCGACAGAGCCAGGTCCCAGCTGCAACCGCTGCAACCCTGGTAGTTCTCATGAAAATGCCAAGTATCTGCACTGGTACTCGAAAAGTATCTGTGCATCCCTACTAAAAATGTATTAGTGAAAGGTTCTTTTGTGATAGAATCTACATTTTGTCCATCACTCCTTGTACAGCCTTAAAGAGAACCTGTGCTTTACCTATGCTGGGCAAAGCAACAGGTTTATTTTAAAGCCAGCCCCCTGCAGCAGCTTAGACTTGCTTTCCCATATGCTTACCCAGCCCTGTGTAAATTTCCTATCAAATTTAGTCCAGGTTAGATTATGATTGGCTGCTCTGAGATGCACAGACTCCCATCTAACCCGCCAAGTTCATGAATCTGCATCAATGTACAACAGGACAGCAGTGATATGTATATAAGAAAACATTCACTATGCATTGTGCTGCGGTCTCCGGGATTTAGAGGTAGGTAGAAGGTTATATGGAAACACAGTTTCAGATCTCACAAGATAAGCATATTCTACACTGATAGAACTTCTGCAGCACATACGTGATACATGATATGCTTAAGCAATATTAGAAGGTATGGTGAACCCATACAGACCCCCGTATCAGTCTGTACCCATTCAGATATGGAAAAGGGTGGTAGAAAATATGGTCATACAATGACCTTGTGGTCTTTGTGTAACTGCTCTACTAGCCCCAGGGCAATATGGGCAATGGCTCAGGCAACAGACATGCAGATTTGTCAGCTGTGCGGCCACACACGTTAAAGTGAGTTACGATTTAAAGTAAAAAATTGCTAAGGCAACAGTTGTGCTGAGGTACAGACACCCTGGGTTAGTCTTGAAATCAATTTCCATGTGCCTGTGGATCCTAAACCCAGGCTGTACATATGGCCATGGGAAGCTAAGATTAACTATGCCCCTTCTCTGCCCATCCTCTACTGCCCACTGACGTTTTGGCATTTAACAGCTGAATGAAAGGAGTGAGTCATGGCCACAACCAGGGCTCCACACTGAGTAAACTGAAGACTAACACAGGCAACATAAAGTGCTGCATATCAGAAACACTGTCGCCCTAGAAATGTTTTATCCCAGTAATGTTTTACATTAATTATTAGCTATGGGTCTCAGAGGATTTAAAAATAGAAGATGGTTATATGGAACATGGTATATAATGGAGATGACTAACTTCCTGTTTAGTGACCCCATAGAAGAAAGCATCTAATTCTCAACATGGTGCTTCCTTTTGCCTCAAATGGCAAAACAAAGCTTTAAAAACATCAAATATCCTAACTGTGCATGTTACTAGTATCTCATATAAACCATCTCTTTGCCATTAGGTTTAGTGGTTCTTAAGCATTGATGCATCCCGTATGTTACCAGTATGGCAGCTCCAATGTATCTACGTTATTGTAAGACATAAACTTTTTCTGAACTGATGTCATTGCAAGCTCATCCGAGAGGTTAAAAAAAAGCTTCTTGTTTCACTAATCATTTTTATGTAAGTTGTAATTCATTGCTAGGACATGCAAATAAACGCACTCATTCACGGCTTTGTAAACTCAGTCATACAAATGGCTCCTGGTTATTGAGAGGTAACGATGAAAAAACAAATTGAACGGGCTCCACCCAACTCCCATGGTCCTCTTGTCCAGCAAGGCACTAGAAAATATTTCAAGTTTCGGCATTTGCTGTTTACTAACGCTTTGCAGGTTGCCCATTTCAGTGATGCTGTGTTCAAACTGCTCTGTTTTAAAGGGGACCTGTCAGACCACGTTTATCTGATCCAGCAGAAGTCCCAATTTAGCATTGGAGGGCATCACCCTCTGATTCGTAAGGGCCAGTGCAATACCAGGTGGCCAAAATGTTGCGGACACCTGAGCATTTATATTCACATCACACCAATATGAGCTTGCTGGACGTCCCATTCCAAAATCGTGGGAATTAATATGGAGTTGGCCCCTTTTCTGTGGCACTAACAGCCTCCACTCTTCTGGGAATGCTTTTCACAATATATTGGAGTGTTTTGGGGATATAAATGGACCTATTTAGCTAAAAGAGCATTTGTGAGGTGAGGTACTCATTTTGGATTAGAAGACCTCAGTGTTCCCATTCATCCAGAAGGTTTTCAATAAGGTTTATGTCCAGGCTCTGTGCAGGCCACACCAAACTATTTATTGTGGCTGGCTTTGTGAATAGGGACTCAGTCATGCTGAGCTTTCCCCCATACTGTCACCATCAGGTTGAAAGTGCACAATAGTCTAAAATGACTTTATACTGTATGCTTCAACAATAGCTGTAACCTTCACTGAAAACACCTGAACTCAAGAAGTGGAGAGGTGTCATCATACTTTTGTCTGTATAGTAGGTGGACATGGTCAGGTGTCCACAAATGTTTGGCCATATAGTGGAGCTCTGGGGCAAGCATGCCACTGAGTATGAATTTGCATATGTCCTCTAGGCCAGATCTTATTCTGATCCAAATAGTAGGAAGATGTAAGCCTCCAGCCCTGTGCAGGAACCTCTGCTAAAGCCAGGTATGAGATGATTGGACAAGTTCATTATAAAGGAGAACTCTCCCCAGTGCTGAGGGTTAGTAGAAAAATGTGTAAGGGCCAATATTTAGAGGTTATTTGTTCTCCCCAAAACTCAGTTGTCCTGGCTGCTATTTGATAACGTATTCTCCAGAGACGCAATAATCAAAGCTGACTGATAATATTCTCAGTACTGCATCTAAGGTGTATTCAGATCTGAGTTAAGTGTCAGGCAAAACAAATAAAGGCCAACGAGAGCTTTTTAAAAGCATTGCGTGATACCAAAATATGGAAGCTAAACAAAAAAAAAAGTCACAGCCAGGTATTTCAGGGTAAACATGGCAATAATAACGCTTAATATCTACTCAGCAAAATGCCCTTTACTTTCTTTTTAACGTGTATGTCTGGGAAAAACAAAAATCTATTCAGTACATCTCTCTGTTTTGTCTCTTTATACATGCTACAAGTATTTTTAAATACCTTCTAACCTTCCAGAAATCTTGTGAGCTCCTAAATTCCCGTAGAAAGCTGGCAAGACTGCCTCTGCTGCATTGGAATCCCAATCAGTGTTGTTAGACCTGCCTAGTCCTCTCCCTTTTGTTACTAAGCTGAGGAGAGGGGGAGATGTTCTATAGTTCAGTAGAATAGAGAACTCAGGCAGGCCTGATAGCATTAGTTGGAATTTCAGTGCAGCAGAGGCAGCATTGTAGCATAGAAGCATTTGCATTTCTGGCAGGATCAACAGGTATTTTTGGTACTTGCATCATATTGCATATGTTTTTTTATTGTGCTCAGACCTACAGTTTAAGTCCATTCAGTAGACTCATTGTCTCTGAAGAAAGGGTTAGCACCCTTCATTAGGAAGGGCCCAGTAAGCAGACAGAAGGTAACCTGGCGGCACAGTACAAACTCATCAATACAAGTCCTAGATATTAATAACTATACCCCAAATCTATTCTTCCAGTTAAAGGGGCTTTGGGCAGGGGTTGAGCATTAACAGAGAGATCTCTACCCCCAGCATGGCTGTGTCAGGCTGAAATTGCCAGAAAGAAACAAATCTCCCACCCACTTATCAGTAAAAAATATAGATTTAAAATATATATATATTCCTATTTATATATGTATATCCTTTCCATCCGTCCTTATAAGTTCCGATCTCTGTTGAAGGCTTCTAAGATTGTGGAGTTGGTGTTTTCAAAAGTCCATTGCTGTGTCTGGGAGGAAGGGTTACAAATGCTCATGAAGATTCTGCGGTCTGATTCACTGCAGTCCAAACAGCTGTTACTGGTGGGGTGAAAGATGGTCTTATCCTGCAAGTAAATCAGACAGGATTAGTATTTGCCTATCTACATTTTTATAGACAGACGGATAGACAGACAGAGACAGACAGATAGGCCTTAGAGTGCGGCTAGCTGTCAAGCATGATCTGGATGGCTCTTAGGATAAAGTCTCTGCAGAGCGTACATGTGCATGTCAGGGAAGATGCAAGGTGAGGGGAGGGGGGAATACATGTTTATGGCCAGCTGCAGAATGTCATAGGTAGATAGACAGTGATAGATATGCAACAGACTAAAAGGACAGCCAGACACAGACTAGCTATATCATTCTATCAATATGTCCACCTGTCCGTCCATCCATATATCCATCTGTCCATCTATCATCTAATATTCTTTTGTGCCTATAGAGGATATTTTCTAGCTCTACTAACCTTTCTGTATTTCCACAGCTGGTTCCCTCTCATCCCATGGCAATCAAAGAGTGTGACGGGACTGGTGTGAGATATGGCATCGTAGCATACTTTCTTAGTGTGCAGTGGATCTCCAGGGCGAATGTCTTCTCTCCAACCCAGGGTGAATACCTGAAAAAGATTTTGTATTAGCTTCTCACTTCTGAGCTTTGATCTATATGGTAGACTCAGACAACTATCCTATCTACCTGTGCACTGTTCCAGGCATCTGCCTTACGCCCCTTGGTGCAGGTGTCCAGTCTTAACTCGGAGCCCATAGAGGAATGCTTACTGTCCACACAGAGACCTGTCTTCTTGTTCCGGATCTGACGATAGGAGGAAAAAAGAAGATTCAATCAATATTCACATCTTTTCATTACTCCTAAAATTGAATAGAAGGAGTCATTAAACATTGCTAAAAGGAAAACTCCCATTTAGCCATTTTAGAAAACCTCTTTAACACATTTCAAAATCACTTTCATTTAGAATAATACTGGCCATGTTGCCTTGTTATACGCTATTTTGTTCTAGGTCTGAAATTCTGTATCCACATGTCTTTACTGTAAAGATGGAAAACATCTGCTCAGCCACCAATCAGATGTACAGCTGCAGAAAGTTTAAAATTGATTGGTGCTGTGGAGAAGTAACCCTTATTCTTAAAATTAACCTGTAGTTTGCCCATGCTGGCCCCATGGCTTCTAATACATAGCATCTCTCTGCACCCCCAAAGCTTAGTTCAGCCCCTGGGAAAGAGAAAAGAAGCACTGTGTAAGCTTCAAAACAATTTCAGCCAAGGCTTATACAAAGTTGAAGCGCCTCTCCCTGCCCATATGTGACAGGGCTAGGCCAAACATCGAGGACCAGATCTGGCCCTACCAAGTGAATAAAAAGTTGTTTAGTGAATAAAAAGTTGTTTCTTTTTAAAGTGACTGTGTCATGACAAAATGGAGGCTAGCATTGCTGACCTTTTTTAAAATCTTCTATCACTCGGCTGTAGATCCTCAAATGGTCCCTGTGTGTGTTATAAAGTAGACACAGTTCCAAGCTCACTCCTGTGATGCCCTATAATCTCACGTTTATTTTACTAATTTATATTGAGATTGTAGTCCATCACAGGACCGAGCTTGGAGCGGTGACTGCTTTACAAAACACACAGGGACCATGGGGAACAAAAGTAGCCACCCTCCAGAAGGAAGGACAGTGTCAGCAGCAATTCAGAGATGATTTGAGGAACTACAGCCGAGTGTTACACCAATAGCATACATTTTTGTTCAAAGTGAAGGTATTTTTCAGTTTTAAGTCCTGAGTTCAGTGCTACTTTAATGGAGCTATGCCAAGGCATGGGCACATAAAATGTGCCAAGTATACATGGCCCTTTGGTATTACAAGATACTGACGAAACATGATGTTCGTAGTGGCTGTTTGTTTCAAATGCATTTTAAAGGAGAACTATGGGGTCAGTGTTTTTCCCCATAGTTCTCCTTAGGGTAACGGGAGGACACAAACTAGCGTCCTCCCATTACCCTAAGCTCAGTATACCGCAAGCTACAGCTCGCGGTATACTGAGACGCTGCAGCCGGAGCGAATCCCGACTTAGATGACGGGATCCGCCCAGCTGTGTAATATACATATGTGTATATATACACATGTAAAATACATATGTGGGAGCGGCTTCACTTGCCAAAAGATTTGTATTTTAGTACATTCAGCTCTGAGATTTACACAGCGCAGCCCTGTCCGGGGAGGGGGGAAGGCGGCCTGATATTTCACTGCTGCAGTTAAAGGAGAACTATGGGTTAAGTGTTTTACCCCATAGTTCTCCTAAGGGTCACAGGAGGACAGAAACTAGCATCCTCCCCTGACCCAAAGCTCAGTATATTGCGAGCTACAGCTTGCGATATAACGAGACAGCCGCAGCCAGGACGGATCCCGAAATTACTGTCGAGATCCACCCAGCTGTGTGAGTGACAGCTGGCTCTGCCTATCTAGAGGCAGAGCCAGCTGTACCCGCCCCCTCCCCTGTCCGTTCCGCCAGTCAGCGCTGGCAGATCGGAGCGGGGAGAGGGGAATCCAGCCCCTCCCCCTGTCACGTCAGAGAGCCGGGACAGGATCGAGAGGTGACTGAACTCGGTATGTGTTCGCTCACCTCCCGATCTACTGAGCCGACCTGTGACTGTCTCATTGTCACAGGTCGGCTAGAACTATGAGGATGAGTGAAAAGCACTCACCTCATAGTTCTCCTTTAAGATTTAACTCCTCAGTTTGGTGTCACTTTAATGTTTCTACACAATAGTCAGATGATTATGGTATCACATTATGCTAATTGCAATACTGTACTGAGGAAATATTATTTTAAATATGAACATGGATTGTTGTTACATTGGTTGCTACATTTGACCTAAAATTAGTATATTTAATAAAAACTTAAAGAAGCCCTGGTCATGCGATATTCTAACACCCAAAGCTAATTTTTTATTCTTTGGATAGAGTACATAGGAATCCACAATGTAGAGATTTTGATAACATATTGCTGCTGCATCAAGGTAAATAAACAAGTCTATTAACTTTTGTTTTTATTACATTATTTTTTTTTTGGTGGGGTTCCCTATGTTTCACCATTACCTCACATATTGTTGAGGTTGTAGTTTTTGTAAAGTTTTTTGTTTTAGGATAAGACATGATTTTTGTACTTACTGTAAAATCATTTTCGTGGAGTTTATCATCCTGTTTTGTTTATCCTTTATTAAGGGACACAAGATCAGTTGTAAATCGTAGACCATTGTGACATCCTACAGCAGTCCAACCGAACAACACAGCAATTACATTCTAAGAAGCCCACATATAACAACAGTAAAAAACTGGGGCATCTAAGATGGTTTCGGTCTAGGTGTCCACAAAGAACGTCCCCCCCTTTGATACATGGGGCAATCCTAATGATCAAGAGGACAGGTGGATTGGGATTTTGAGGTCCAAGGCTTTCAGTTGAATTTGGTGCCTGGTATGGGTCTCAATTGGGTACATGAAGCCAAAGAGAAATGAAAAAAACCTCTTCTTGGCATTAGAAGTGGAAAAAGTCTTCCCATGTTAGGACCCTGGCCTTTTTGCTGGGGTAAATGTGTATTTTTACACCAGTGATTTCCTTAATGAAGTTATCCAAAAACTTTCAAAATACATACCCTTCAAAAGGCATGCAAAGCAAATGATTTTTATATGCGTGTTCTGCAGATCAACATTTGTGGGAAAGGGTTCTCTGTATATTGATGGAGATTACGCTAATTTTGGAAACCAGGCGAGTGATGTTGACTAATCTATCTACACAATTGTGCAGGGAGAAGGTAGAGGCTCTAAGTATTCTAACCTGAAAGGATCAGTGAGAATAGCAGCTCAGCTGGATACTGAGACATTTGTGTAATCTATTCCCCCCTAGGCTTTACTACTAACACCACAGCAATGGTAGACTGCATAGAACAACCTGCTAGTGAAACAAAGATTTGTAAAACGCTTTCAAGTGTTTGTCAGTAAAATCCTTAAACACCGGAGCATCGTCAATAGATACCGTCAATGTTTGGCTAAACTGCGAAATCGCTGGATCTACAGTGGGAATTGCTCATTTTATAATATAGGACGCCTCAAATTAGTATTGTTCCTAAAAGTGTTTTGAAGGAGTTAACATTTTATCACAATCTCCATATAGTACATCATCAAGCAAGGAAATAACTGGGAAGCTTTTAACAGTTTTTGGACCTTGGAGAGATACCAGACTACACTTGTAGAAGCATCAGACTGATCTATTTTTAAGGAGTCTCGCACTGTGTCGGTAAGAACCGTAATGGCTCCTTTAAGTCTGGGGGTAATGGTAGCTTACTGCTGTTCCTCAGGAACAGCCTCATCCAATAAGGATTTGTGAGCCTCCTTGACAAAAAGGAATCCGCGGCATGAGACTCAGAGGCTATTGAAGGCATAGCAGCATGCTTACGGCTTCCACATTCAGAGCCAGCAATCATCATGGAAACTTTATTCATAAAATACAGCATAGCTGTGTATAACTTCTCCCTGGATAAAGCAGAGGAGAGTACCACACCTGATGGAGCTACGGGGGAGACTGATGAGGGAACTGACTCAAGTAGTGGACAAAAGTCTAGGCAGTTGGTATCAAGATCCTGAGCAGGGACACTGCAGGCGGCCCTAGAACTGTCATTGGATTGTGAACTAGAGAAGCCCCCAGCAGCAGGACTGCTCCCCTTTGTGACTTGACACTGTAAGCGGCACAAAGGAGTATGAGAGGTGAAAACTCTTTGTCCCTTGCAGGAGTGAAGACAGGGAGAGCTATCTCACACTAAACAAAACAGGGTGGAAACAGAGTGAGGAGAATGTGGGCATGCTGCTGGAGATAGCAACGCAGCATAATATGCCAGAGTATGGTTAACTCTTTCTGTAGCTGACAGAAAAGAGAGCTCCCAAAAGTAAAACTGCACAGTGAATGATAAAAGGGCACCAGAGACTGGACACACTGGAGACGTGCCACCGCTCTGCCCCTGTAATGTGCTCTGTGGCAGCATGGAAAGTGCTATAAGCAGTGTTAATAAATGTAGGTACATAAGGTGTTTTCACTGCTTTAATAGTCATATTCACTAGTGAACCATCAGTGACATGTCACAACAAAGGTAATGTCACAGCTGTGGACCTCCAGGGCGCTCTGCGGCTAACTAATGTGGGACACAAGGTTTGGAAAGTGCTACAAGCAGAGCCCAGAGCCCTAAGGTCACATTCTAGACACGGTCTGGGAACGGCCTACAGAGCTACCCTGAAAATTAGACAATCTGGATAGCAGCATAAAGAGCCCCTGCTAAGCAGCAAAGAGAGAAATTCTAGACTTGAAGCAAAATGATAATCTCAGTAGAAAAAAATGGCTAGTAAAAATGAGTAAACTTTTCTCAATAGAGACAGGAGTCCTTCCTCCTAGGACAAAATACTCAAGCATGGTGGGATGGGTTATATCTGGCTGGCCAACTGTCCGATTCCTTCTGTAGGCAGCAGTAGAACCCAATTGTCTATGATTTACTACTGATCCTATGTCCGTTAACGAAGATAAGAAAAAATATATAAAAATTCTGTAAGAATGTAACACAGGAATATAGTCAATCACTGTCGTGTTGGTATCCTTATGTACATATACTGAATGATGGCACTGAATTAGGGTGCTCTAAATTTTGTTTATCTTTTAAAAAAAAGATTTTTGATTTTTTTCATACATACATAAGTAAAAGTTTACACCTGCTAGCCATGCGTTCCAGGCTGATTATGCGAATGGCTCCCTTCCAAAGGCACCATTTGTGATGTGTGTGCAACTGCACTGCACCCTGGGATTTGTGGACAGGGCCTTTTTGTTGGGGATTTTGCCAGGCACTGTTTTTAAACTGGACCATTCCTAATGGGCAACCATCGGCCTTTCCAAAGAAGCCTATTAGGTGAAATGACTGAACGGGACACGTAGGCTGCATAGATGGGCCTGTTGGCGCTTCCTGCTTTCCCCCAAACCACCTTGCTGCTGCCCTGTAGCCTTTTTTGAGATCAGACTCCATTAGGACATGGATTGCCTTATGAATGGAATGCAGTTTCTATGAACATAATTTATATATATCCGAACTTGCAAATTTAAAGAAGAAATCCAGGATTTTAAAAAATTAACTCTTGCAGTAGGGCTACCCCCACTCTGCATAAATTAACTGCTCGTTTTGGTCTAGTGGTGAAAATAAAGAAGAAATGCTCATCTGATCCTGTGACTGCTCACTTCACTCTCCTGTACGTCCTTCAGTGTCCTCATGTCTAATAGACCTGCATTAGATGTGATAATGTCATAGGTCCTTAGACCGCCGGAGCCCAGGGGAGAAGAGACTGCAGGGACCGATATAGCAGTCAGGCGGGACAGAGAATTGGGTATTTCCTCCCCTAGACCAAAGCGAATACTTAACCCTTGCAGTGCGGAGGTAGCCCCACAGCAAGGGTTAATTTTTAAAAATTCTGGAGTTCTTCCTTAAAGAACCATATGCTACAATGATAATAACATTTACTGACACATATGCATGCGTGGGACTGTTATCATCCTTTCAGTTTGAGATCTTGCTAAGCTTCACTTTCATTTGGCTCAATTGTTAGTTGCTGGTTGTCTTTTGGATAAAATGTAATTCCTATGTCCACTCTTTACACATACCAGCAACTGCAATCTCTGAGAAGCCATATATTGTGTGGATATTGATTGTTGCTGACACATACGCATCTGTGAGAATGCTATTATTTCATCAGTGGATACCCTTTTAGGTTCCAAGATTATATGTCCTCAGGGGACTGATAAACATTTCTCATGTTGTGATACAATCCATACATCCATTTACAAGCCGTGAAGTGTGTATGGACTATGCTGTGGTCTAACAGGAGTGAAAGTGATCCTCTATATTGATGCTGGTATTGATGACCACTATTTTCCAACAAGATGGACCATCAAGGATTTCTCTAGGATTCAATATCACCACTGAGCATTGATCCTATGGGGATATTTTAAACACTTATACAAGTGCATTACCATCATATGATCCTTGACACGTGCTATTTATGTGGGAATACCGAGCACTGATCTCTACAGTGGTGTTCTATGAAAAGCAAACAATGTGCTATCCCTTTGGAAAGAGAACAAATTGTACTTAAACATTACTGTGATTGGAAAGCATGCAGCAGATAACTGGATACAATCTCTATATTGAACAGTTGGATATATATTTTTGTAAAGGTTTTAATTTTTACAAATTGTTATTTTCTGTTTGATTTTGATATTTATTACTGGTATAGGAAGCAGGCTATGCATATACTTTGAAGATAGTGGGTAACATATAATGTGCAGTTGCACTTAAATAGACCAAGAGAAACCTTCTTAATGGGTGGGCAATCGTTTTACATGCCCGTGCATATTTTTGATAACAAAGATACTTCTGTTTTATAACTTACTGGTAACTGGAATCATAACTCTATTTAGGTTTTATTCTTTAAAGGAGAACTATGGGGTTAGGGCTTTTCCCCCTAGTTCTCCTAAGGGACGCCGCAGCTGAAACGGATCCCGACAATTATGTCTGGATCCGCCCAGCTGCGTGAGTGACAGCTGGCTCTGCCTATCTAGATGCAGAGCCAGCTGTAACCGCCCCCTCCCCCGTCCGTTCCGCCAGTCAGCGCTGGCGGATCGGAGCGGGGAGGGGGGATTCCAGTCCCTCCGTTTTCACGGCTCTCTGCCGTGACAGGAGCAAGAAGTGAGCGAGCGCCGGTATGTGTTCGCTCACTTCCCGATCTACTGAGCCTACTTGTGACAGTTTCATTGTCACACATCGGCTAGAACTAGGAGGATGAGTGAAAAGCACTCACCTCATAGTTCTCCTTTAAGAGCAATAAAAAAAACTGCAGGTGTAATGACCCCTCACCGCTCTATGCATAACTAAATTACAATGTTTTGGCTTTAGACACACATTTTTTGGGTACAAAGACAACGTTCTGAAAATGTTAAAGCTGAACTACAGGCAGATGTAAAATGCACAAATTTAATGCAGCTCTGTATTATTAAGACATCATTAAAAGGAATTGAATGCAATTTTTGTAAATACCTGAATTTGACTTGCAACTGCCTGTGCAACAGCTTAGACTGGGAGAGGGAAGGACAGCACTGAGAGTCAATCAGGATACCTGCATGGACATGTGCTGACAAGGAACATGACGACAAAAGCGGAGAAAAGATTGAACAGAAGGGGGACCTCATCAGCCTGCTACTGCTCTTTGACTGTCTCGTCAGCAGGCTGGAGGTAGGGAGATGACACCACTGAATCACTTCTACAGTCTAGAACTGTGACAGAGAAAGTAGTGTCATTCTCCAGCTGTGCTGTGACAGGACTGTGAAGTCTCAGAAATAGACAAAAATACAAACTCTTTGGCAGCTAAAGCAGCTTCCTTCTAAGTATTTTATTTGTCTACATAGCCGTTTGCCTTGAGTTCAATTATAACTAAAGACAACACTTTTTTTAGATTTGGATTTAGTGGTGAGAGGATAGAACCACTATCAGGTTTTTATTGCTGCCTGCATCCCCGTTATAGGGATTCACTCTCTCTAATTGTCCCAAACACCAATGGCACTGGAAATAAAAGTGAAGGTAATACCAACATTTTGAGTTGCCACCAGAACAGAAGTAGCACGTAAATCTTCCAATGGGGACTCTTGTTTCTGTGACAACTGTCTAAGAGGGGATATCCCTCACATTGCAAAGATATCCTCACACTTCCTGTTGACTCTACAGAACATGAAGTAAAGGGAAATCACCCTAATGAAACAGAGATAATGCACTCCATCCTGGATAGAGGTTCCTTTAAATACATCTTACTTATCTGGGCCTGTCTTTCACTTGCCTCTCCCCATGCAGCGGCAGGAGGTTCCACAGGAGGGTAAAACTTGGGCAAGTCCCAAGCCACTTTGTTCATGAACCACTTGAAGGTTTGACAGTTTAACCTGCTGCGCAGCTCCTTCTGGGATGCCACATCGCCGGGAGAGAGATGCCTGTAGTCAGGACGTCGCTGGTAGATGTACTCTGCATATTCATCCATCCACACTTCAGCTACTCGCTTCAGGTTCTGGAAGGAGATGTGTACTTGTCAGGCAAAACTTAAAGTGCAAGTTATTAATGATGAATCCCCAACAATAAAGGCAATTTAATTGACATTCTTGGTTGGAAGTACCATCAAGCTGTATAAAGGAGTTAGCACCATGACCACTAGATGGGGCTAAAACAAAGCGCAACATTACAAGTATTGTTGTGTTCAGTGATTTGGAATCAATAGTACAGAAATAAATTGTGCTCCATTAAGTACAGCTAAGTAGACATGTGCACTGCCAAAAAATTTGTTTTGTTTCGTTTTAAATTCGGATTTGTGTTATTTCGTTTTTCGGGTTTCGGGTGTGAAAGTCAATTCGGATGAAATTTGGTAGCGGTAGTTCGAACGTTCGTTTCGTTTTCTGTTCTTATTCGTTTCTTATTCGTTTCGTTCGTTCGCAGCAAAGTGACATTTGAGGGGGAAAAAATATTTTTCTCCTTCTCTAATGTCACTTTGCTCCAACGAACGAAACGAATAAGAAACGAATAAGAACAGAATACGAAACGAACGTTCGAACTACCGCTACCGAATTTCGGAAATGGAAATTCGGATTCGTTTGCATTCGTTATGTCTGTAATTCGGAATTCGGATACATCAGAATGTCCGAATTTCCGAAAATTCGTCCGAATTTCGATTCGGAACGAAACGAATCGCACATGTCTACAGCTCTATTTGTCCAGAGAGGATCAGACTGCTCATAGACACTGGGAATTCTTAAAACAGCCTTGCATTTTAACAATAATATGAACCTACCTTGGGTAGCATTGTAAAAATTTTTTTAGACCAGTTACTTACTTTAGAATGCTAAAGTGCCAATATTAGTTTAACTACCAGAATGTTCTTTTACTCTTTCATACAAACTTTTCTTAGCCCTCATTCACACGAGCAACAGCCGGCCCGTACAGATCCATGCTGCGTGCACGGCTGTATCTGGCCGCTCCCGGGAAGGACAGGTGATGCGTGTGATTACACGCAGCAGCCTGTTCTTCTCTATGGGAGTACGCAGCCGTATGCCGCCCTACGCTCACCCGAACTGCACGTCCGTACGGGTGCGGGTGTCCCTGCTCAGACACAGACAGGATCCATCCTGACAGCCTACCAGTATGGACACCCCCATGGACGTGCAGTTCGGGTGAGCGTACGCCAGTGTACTCCCATCACACGTACAATCACACGCAGCACCTGTCTTTTCCGGGAGTGGACCGATTTGGCCGTGCATGCAGCATAGATCTGTACGGGCCGGCTGCTACCCGTGTGAATGAGGGCTTAAAGTCTTACTCCATCTTCAAACAAATACTAACACAACTATGCCTGTTTATTTAATGGGATCTAATTCTAAAGTCCTAAAAAAATGGTACAAATAACAGTATATAATTCACAGCACAGTGTGCATATGTATTGTACCATATACCATACAGAGTGGGGCAGTCCGCAGCGTGCATCATACAACACAATATACAGAGTGGTGTATGGTATCTATTACACAGTGCAGAGCATACTGCAGTCAGCACTATGTAATACAGCATACAGAGTAGAGTGGTCTTCAGTATGTAATGTACACCACAGTGTAAAAAGTGGAGCAGTCCAGAGTATATACCGTAACATACAGCATGGTGGCCTGAAGTATGTAACTTACAGCATGGCATACAGTGTGCAAAAGTCTGGAGGATATAATGTACAGTACAACATACAAAGTAGAACAGGCCAGAGTATCCGTCTGGAGAGTTAAAGGAGAACTCCGGACATAATTATTCTTAATCCCTGCAGCGGGGCCAACCCTACACTGCAAGGGTTAGGTGCTTGTTTTCAAGGATGAAAATAAAAAAAGTGGTTCTCCGGTCCCTGCCTCCTCCTCTGATCCAGCGATGGAATGTCCTCACGTCCTAAACACTGAACAGGATGCGATGACTCACAGGGCCTTAGGTCATTGCAGTAGAAGGGGAGTGAGGCTGAAGCCAGCCGGCTCCAAGGTTCAGGTGAGAAAAACTTTTTATTTTCATCACTAGATGAAAATGAGCACTTAACCCTTGCAGAACAAGGGTAGCCCCACTGCAAGGGTTAAGAATAATTATGCCCAGAGTTCTTCTTTAAGGATACAGGACAATGTACAGGGTACAGTTATCTCGAGCATAGTGAACAGTGTGGCGCAGCACTGAAAAACATAATTAAACAGACAATAGCTCTATCTACTCTGTATGACATTTGCAAAATTACAAGGCTGACGGTGTTGGGCAGCATCCAGTAACACCATACATATCCAGACTGTCCTATGTAAGCTAGATTTAAAATAGTTTATCCAGGCCTGTACAATTTCTGGTGGCCAGGTCACCATGGCAACTGAAAAAATTATCTGGGGACCAGGTCATTAATAGCTATGTCAGTGGGGAGGCAGGCAATGAAATGCTGGGGTACAGTCCTTGCATCTCCTGCAGGGTATCCCGGGTTCCTGTGAGCACTTGCCCTTTTTTTTTTTAAAGATTGCTGTCACTCTGGCCAACATGATATCCTCTGACATGGACCTATGTGCAGCTCGCTGCATCACCCTGTTCCCTCCTGCAGGACTGCATGAAATCCCACCAGAACTTGAGGTGGTTAAGCTGATCTTACGGATGAGGATGTGTGCAAACAGGGCGGTGCAGATGTGCAGGGAGTTCCAGGGGTGGAACATGTGTGCAGGTGGGTATAGTAATAGAACAGATGTGCAAGGGGGTACAGTACCGGAACAAAAGTGCAGGGGTACCAAGGTGGAACATGTGTGCATGAAATAATCCTTTTACCTTGTTTTATGTTGGGAACATTTGGCACGTTATTTGTTACTGTGTATCTTTCAGCCACCATATAGTAACAGGCAGGATGCATATTGCATATTGGTTTTTAGAGCTGGCTCTTTGGTAATCACTAAAATATATTTTGCAACATGGCAGTGAACAGACTACACTGTGCACAGAGGACACTTAGTAACACAAGGTGCATTGTTTCTAGTGACAGGTAGGTGGAATATGTGCAATGTGGAGCAGACTGGAAAAGATCTACTACTCAATGCCACTAGATGCTGTCCTGCCTGCAGTTCTACAATGGGGACCAAGATAACGTTTGGAAGCAGAACAAATACTGTAGGTGAGGAACATTAATGTAACAAATGCTCCCTCTACCCTTACATCCAGAGGTTTGTGCTTAGTCTTGTTCTCATTCAAATTCATCATGAAAGAAACTACAAGATAAGGGCTTTAGGGTCATCATTATTTGATTACTGCAACTGAGAGTACAAAACTGGTATTATTTTTTACGTACATAGGAACACAAATGTTTAGAAACATTGAAGGTGGAAGAACCTTACCCTTGCCAGGCTGACACCAGCGGGTACCTTGTAGGGCACATATTTCCGGTAAATATGTCCAACACGAGAGCAGGGAGCATCTTCCATACGGCCTCCACACATCCAAGCCTATAGTGACGTACAAATATGGTTAGCCAAGGTGAAATATGTGAATTCATCATTTAGGTACACCTTGTTTATCTACAGTCTTCAACATCTTGTTTTTATTTTGCAAAGTTTGGGTAAAGGGTAATAACCCTGTGTTTTTATTGCTATCTGTGTCCTGCTTTCCTTTCATCTCCTGTCCCTGCTAAGTAAGGAAAAAAAAAACTCCTATCCTTCCCCACTCTAGTTTAAAAACTCTCTGGGGGGAATTTATTATAGCACTTGGGAATGTTTGAACTCGCATACCGGACCGGGAAAATGTCTCAGTACCTGTGATTGGTGCTGTCAGCTTCCTGGCGGGCGCGGCACGTGAAGCTGCGAATACGACCGAGCCCATCCTTACTCATGATCAGGAGCATTGCGGTCAAAGTAGAGCACAAAACTACACTTGTCCCAATCCAGGCATCCAGTATGGCTGCCTTCTTACCAGATTCCAGCATAAGCTGAATTTCACATGTACATGCGCCTTTAACCACTTTGCGTTGACAGCAATTTTTAAATTTATGCACACAAGTTAAAATCTGCAGTTTTGGCTAGAAAACTGCTTAAACCCCCCAGCAATGATTTATTTTCTGAAAGCAGAGGCCCCTGTAGAAAAAAAAAAGCATGCGATATTTGCACTAATGTTTATCAAATCAATATTTTTGGGGAAAAAACACACTCAATTAATCTTAGTGCACACAAACAGAATATAATACAAAATTTTTGGTAAAATAACAAAGATGGGGTTGTGTAAATAGATACCAAACATGTCAAGCCTTAAAATTGTGCGTGCCTGTGAAATGGCGACTCTTCAAAAGCCTTTACTGCGCATCGATTTAGAGTTAACAGTGAGTGATGGCACAAATTATTGCTCTCACTCCAACGTTCACTGTGATAGGTAATGAGTGTCGCAATCATTTTCGCATTTCACTATAATTTCTTTTTTTTATGCTTAACTTCATTGCTCTGACATAGGGGGGTAAGAAGTCCTCTATGTGATGGCACAGAGTAGGTGACACATCCTCTTTATGGAGACATCAGGGGTCTATTATGTCACCTGAGGACCCCACTGAAGTAGAGATCATGCTTCACCGGCTTCTTCTCTGACTACAGCAGCCAGAGAAGGGACAGCCCAAACCGAGGTGGAGATATCATCGTCGCTTGCAGTTTTAGTAAGTGGAGAGATCAACGACTGGAAAAGTACTGACCTTCCTCAAATCCAGCCGCACACATCACCATGCCGGTCCTGGGCCTGCACGAAGGGTATCAGATCCCAGTATAGCCGGCAGTGGTGACAGAAGGGGACACACTCTTTGGCAGCACACAAGTGATTGGGTTGCTCAACAGCCTTCCAAATGCTTGTATGTTAAAAGTGACATTTTTGTTAGATGCTGGAGAGTTAAGCCACCTATTGGTTTCTTACAACTTTCAAAGGAATGACTGTAAAGCTGGCCATACACCTTACAATTATCTGCAGATTTTCTCTGGTCAGATGGAAATGGTGCAACAGATTCCTCCGTCTACACTACACTGTGTGGATGGAGTAATCTCCACCTGGGCCAATCTGTTGCACTTTTTCCATCTAACCACAGAAAATCTGCAGATAATTGTAAGGTGTATGGGCACCTTAAATCTCTGTTTGCATTCTAAAGGTGCCCATACACTGCACGATTATCGTACGATAATCGTATGCGATCGGTTTTTCGTACGATAATCGAGCAGTGTGAACGGAGACGTGCGACCGTTTCTACTATACGGTCGCACGTCTTCTGTCGAACCAGCATGTTCGAAAACCAGCCGGGAATCGTACGATTCTCGGCTGGTTAGAACGGTGCTCGGAAGACAAATGCTGAACGGGCCGGTGTGCGCACGCGCACACTGCCCATTCAGCATTGCGGTCATCGGAAGCCCGCCCCTGAGGGGGGCGGGCTTGCGATGATCGAGAGTGCGATCTGCCTGTCCAAGATAGGCAGATCGTACGTTTTTTAAATCCCTTTACAACCATCGCAAGACTAAAGTCTTGCGATGGTTGTAGAGTGTATGGCCACCTTAAGACTTGTACACATGCCAGCGCAATTACTAGGGGGTCCCAGGCCTCTGACCAATGTTATTCACTTTAGAATCCAGAAGGAGGAGCATCCATAAACTCCAATCAGCCAGAGACAAAGGTGAGCACTAAGTAGATTATACCACTGGAGTTCCGAAAATATAAAAAAAAGCCAGCAAGTGGCAATGAGAAAACTAGATAAAGAAATATTACTTGTGTGCACCTGCCCTATAATTCAAGCTGATCTCTAATCAGGCTTTCCTAGGAATATTCTGGAAAATTAAAAAACAAAAAATAATTTACAACAACCGAAATGCTTTCTTTGACCCACTTGCCATGCACTGAATGCTTCCTTCATATTTTAATCGTGCCAAGTTCCAAAAGTAAGGGCTTGCTGAATGTCATCTGAATTTACATGACTGAAGCCCTATAATTTATGCATGCTCTGAGCCTCTTGGTAGCAAGATGGAAAAAAAATGGGTCATTACAAGATAAATACATTCTGAACCAGCAAGTTTTAATTGCACTTAAACAATCATTATGTAACACTTTACAACAAGCTCCCTCCCATGAGACGGCAGCAAGTAAAACAGCAGTTTCTCGCAGCGTGCGGCTGTTTTAATAAGTACCAAGGGTTTTCAGGTGCGGACATTAAGGGCTTGTAAAACTAAGCTAAAAGTCATCCCATGTAAAAGAGAAGAGCTAGTAATAAATTTCACAAACATGAATGTAAAACTTACTATACCTTCATCTTGCACTGAGCATTTGGAGATACAGCAGTTTAGTTAAAAATTAACATGTTTCTGGGGAGTCCATCAATGTGCACATTAAGGCCCCGTTCACATATAGCGAATTGTCGCGCGATTTCCACCGCGATATCGCGCATTTTTGCCGCGCGATATCGCAAGAAGTCGCCGGCCAATGTTATTCAATGGAGCTGTCTTAACTCCATGTCGCGCGTCGCGGTCGCAAGTCGCTTCTACCGGACCCTTTTTTCTGCGGATTTTGCACGATTTTGCTTTTTTTCTATGGAGCCCGACGGGGAAGGTCGCGCTACCGTCGCTGGATCGTCGCTGGAACGTCGCCCCGAAAGTCGCGCTATCCCGGCCGTGCGGATCCGCTGCAAAAGGTATGTCGCTAGGTGTGAATGAGGAGCGCAGCACTACGGATATCTCATTGCTTCCAGTCCATGAGCTTTCTACTTCCTGTCCATGCTTTTTTCAAAATGAAATTAGCTGCTGTAATAGATGCCTTCAGGGTATCCACTTTAATTTTCTCTTTAAAGCCCAAATGAACTCCCAGTTTAAATCAGGTAGAGACATTTCAGGTGCATCAAAACAAAAGGTGTGCAATATCTTACAGCTCCTCCCCTTTCTAAAACAGCCTGTCCTCTGCCAGCAGCTGCAGAGTTGGATCTTTGCTCTCAGCGGGGGAAGCAGTGGTCTCTCTGCATAAATAGGTATGACATGTCCCCTACTGAGTTAGACCTATAGCTCTGCATTCAACAAAGCTCATACTTCCTGTTGATTGGAGAGCTCTGGTTCTGTCTCAGCAGGGGCATCACTGCTTTCCCACAGAGAGTAAGAGTTTCATAGTGTGATGGCAGGGGACAGGTTTTTTCTTTAAATTCATGGTATAGCTGCTTTACAGTAGGAAGAAAACAAACTATAGAACATTGAAAGCCTTTTGTTTTGATGAACCTGCAATGTATTTAGCTGATTTAAACTTAGTTAAATTGTGCTTTAAAGAGACACTGTTACTTTGCCCACTGAGGTCAGAACGACAGTGTCTTTATAAAGCTCACCACCAGCCACTTTATATTCACCTCTCTAGCACCCCCCAGCTTCTTCTACCTCCAAAATAACTAATGTCAGAGAACAGAGGAAGCAGTGATGTCACTCCCTCCGTGTGACTGTAAAATGCAAGAAACACCAACCTCAGCTAGGGAAACCAACACTTAGATTCCCTCCCTTTCTGCGTCTTACTACCCGCCATCAGCTTTGATGGATGGTCTCACTGATCAATAGAGAGGCACAAAAAGCAGGCAAAAAGCTGACTTCCTAACTAAAGTCAGCTTTTGTATAATACAGTCCCCATGTTTCTGGGCTCTCAGTTTACTCTAAGAGATGAGTGAGACTATATGCAGGCATCTGCATTGCATTTGGACATTGCTAGATTTTTAGTTAGGTAAGTATGAATTATTGCAAAAGTAGTATATTGTATTTCAAATCCAACCAAAGGATCGAGACCTTGTCTTCCTTTCGCATGCCTTGCAGGCTATCCTTATCTAACTTGCGGTATAAAGCCTGTTGTTTACAAAAATCAATATCTCAAGCTCCAAGCTGTGTTGAGAATTAATCAGATTAATGGCTCATCCACCTTCCCATTTCTGCCTGGTAAGATAGCTCTGTATGAAGTTTCAATCTGACAGAAAGAGTCTGAAGGCAAACAACTTCTGTGTGTTCTCTCTTTAGCAAACACTGCTCCATTACAACAGTGTCAAAGGTGCACCCTGCATTAAATGTTTACTTGTACATGGAAGATTCTATATAAATAGTAGAAACAGATGTACAATCATTCGGAAATGGATAAACCTAAAACAATTAAATCATATTTACCCAAGATTATAAATTTTTTCAAATGTCTGATAAAAAGAGAACTACTACGTGCCATTAATCCCAAACTCTAGGTAGATTTAAGAGAAATTAAATAATCTATGTATACATTAAAACAATCAAATGTTATTTTAAATGCAGCTAGCAATCTCCAGTACAGCAGCACTCAGACTAGCAGGAGTAAGGGCAGGACTGAGAACCAGCTGGTGTGCAGCATGCAGATGCTCTTACAAGAAACATGCTGATAGAAGAAGAGAACTCAGAGATGACCTCATTAGTCTGCAGCTGTTCCTTCACTATCCCGTATGCAGGCTGGGTGTGGGGAGGTGACACCAATTTTTTTTGTAATTGTAACAGAGAAAGTGGTGTAAACCACTTGGCTGTACTGTGTGGAAGGACAGTGTAAAGGTGCCCATACACCTTACGACCATCGCAAGACCTTTGTCTTGCGATGGTCGTATGCTTCTTGAAACCACCTTGGACGGGCAGATCGTACTTGCGATCATCGAAAGCCCGCCCCGCTAAGGGGCGTGCTTCCGATGACGGCAATGCAGAACGGGCAGTGTGCGCGTGCGCACACCGGCCCGTTCCGCAGCTATCGGGCGAGCAGGCTAGAAACCCGCCGAGAATCATACGATTCTCGTTGGGTTTTCGAGCATGTTGGCTCGACAAAAGACGTGCGACCGTACAGTAGAAACGGCCGCACGTCTTAGTTCACACTGCTCGATTCTCGTACAATCGCGGGATTTCGCCCGATTCTCGTACGAGAATCGTGCAGTGTATGGGCACCTTAACTCTCAAGACTGAATAGAAAGAAATACAAATTATTTGGCAGGTATAACAGCTTCTATTTATGTATTCTGTCTGTATATTAAGCAGTTTGTGTGGGATTCAGATTTAAGATACCTCCTTTTGTCTAACACGGTTTCACTAGAGCCAAAAACTCCAAAGCAGAGCAGCATGCCATATATCTGCATAATGGTACAGATCCAGGTCCTTTTAAGAGCATTGCAGTGACTGTTACTAGTATTAATCAGGGCCGTAGGTACCATAAGGCGAGTGAGGCACTCGCCTCAGGCGCAGCTGAGAGGGGGCACAGCCAGCTCAGGCTTGGCAGGGAGAAGAGTGGCGGCACATGCTCCAGTATCTCCTTGGATCCCTGCTGCTCTTCTCCCGCCTGAATGGGCAGAGGCAGCGTGGATTCCAATGAGAAATGGAGCGCTGCAGCCGGCGGGTTGGAGTGGCTAGGTGGTTTTGAGGGTGCTGTCATCCAGGATGGGCGAGTGGTGAGGAGAGAGAGCAGCTCGGCCAGGATATGACACCGCTCGGCAATCACTCCCACCGCTCGCTTCAGCACTCAGAATGGCAGAGCGGAGGATTGGTATATATCTGTGATATTTACTGATCCTCTTTGTGCAGAGCAAACACTGGAGTGATCACCTGATCATGCTTTACATCACTTCCTGTTCATTCATGAGTTTCTTAATACTCATGAATACTCATAATAGCACTCACTATAGATGCTTCTACCCATTGATAACTGGATGATAATAAATATTTTACTATCACCAGTTTCTGAATGAATGGGAAGCCTCTATACTGAGGGTGCAGATGCTGAAGAAAAAGAGATTGAGGATTCTGTGTCCTCAATTTCTTTTACTATTTCAAAGCGGAAATGTCAGGAGTCTGTTTCCCAGAAGCCCCCCAACAGTAAAAAAAAATATAATAACACCCCCCCTCCCCAACCACACACACACACTCCTGCACACATATTATTAGACATGTGCAAAGACTAAATATTGTCGTTATGGACATAATGAAACTAAACATTTTTTCATTATTTTAGTCATAAGGAAACACATTTTTATGCTATTTTGGATTTGGCCACCAGTGCATTTGTGCCACCATCTTGGAGGCGGGGCGCATGACGCCACTGACGCCGCGCATGCACAGCATCGGGTGACATCACATGTCTGTTGGGGGCACACATTTTTCTGTTCTTGCCTCGGGCGCAAAAGGAGCTAGCTACGGCTCTGCTATTAATACAGTTAATGTAACTACAGTACTTTGTTTTAGGGTAGAGTGATCATTTAAGACACCCATAGATATCATGGGAAAATGCAGTCCACCAATCACAGCAGTGACCCTAATCCTGCCAGGACCTGCTGCTCATAATTCTCGCCAAGCTGTACCACCAACCTGACCATGCAACAAGGCAAAACATCTTCATGCTTGGCAGTTGTAAGTTGCTTTCTAGCCGGTCTCTTCTCTGTGTGTCACACATATCTCTGTATAGTCTGTGTTCTGCTCTGTGCAGCACTGTCAGCGCAGCATGAAAATAAATAAGCTTAGTTAGCCCCCATAGCCCAGCCATCGCTCATTTCCCAGTTCGCATCCGCCCCCTCCCAGCAGCCAGCCCTTCTGTGCGTGTGATTCCAGCACAGTTATTAATCTATCAGCTACAGATGACTGCACCACTTTATCTTAATTTCAGGACAATAAACGGAGCTGTTACTGTGTGACTTGTACCCACCCCGCCAAAGGGGCTCGCAGCGGGTGACTAATTACAAGGGGTGAAGTCAGTAACTCTATCTGTTAAATGGGGCTGTGCTGTTTAAAGCTGATTTCATAGGTGTCAGAAGAATTTGGGAGCGTGGCTGTGAAGGGAACAATATGTGTTTGTTGTGCTTTTTCATGAAACCCTTCAGGATATGAAAATTATCTGTGACTTAAAGGTCCTCATGTATGTAACTGCTATGTCTTCTGCTTAGGGCGGACAAACCACCGTGCTGACAAAGATACAGAGCCGTAAATGATATGTCGCATGGTCTTGCATTCATGTATCATTGAACAGCTCTAACATAACAGCCACTGACTGTCTTGGCACAGCTACCTCCTTTAATACAATGAATATCAGGGGACAATTCATGGGTGAGCTGGAATTAGAGTGACATGAACCAACACCCCATTAAAAAAAAAAAGCACTTTTCCCACACAGTGACATGGTTGGTTTAAAATTCTGCACTGATGCTACATACATCTTGGCAAAGTTTTCCTAGTTTTTTCCCAAGTTTGAAACAGTTTGTACATATGCCAAACGAGCTCATTTTTTTTTCTATCTGCTCAATAGCATATTAAAAAAAACAACCAGAAACACATAACTGGCCCCACTGCAATAACTGGACTTTCAAAGATCAGGTTACTAATGTATGTGCATTTATTTCCTAAAGTGATATTAAACTAAAAAAAAGTTTTTAAAATAGAACTCCAGGATTTTGAAAAGTGAACCCTTGCAGTGGGGCTACCCCCACAGTACAAGGGTTAGCTGCTCATTTTGTCTATAGGGAGTGAAAATAAAGAGGATATACTCACCTGCTCCTTGGTCCTGTGTAGCTGCTAGGGCGGTACCCATAACCTCTTTTTCCCTAGGCCCCAGTGGTCTAAGGATCTGTGACGTCATCACGTCTAATAGAGTGTATCAGATGTGAAGATGCCAAGGGACATACCACAGCTGAAGCAGAGATAGAGAGAGGTAAGCAGTCACTGTCGCAGGACCGAGGATCAGGTATCTCTTCCTTTTTATGGCCCTCGAGAAAAACTAGCAGTTAAGGGCATCAAGGGTTAACTTTTAAAATCCTGGAGGACTTCTTTAAGCTACTTCAAATGCTGCTGAAATCATTTACAATGGATGCTGCTTCATGATGTTTAAAAGTTTTAGTTTCTTGCAGAATCAGCTGGTCCCCTGAGCACTGGTCCTGACTTCCTGTTTTAAGGTGGCTTCTTTTCCTTACAGAGTCCTATGGTTGCTAGTAAGCTGTGTGCGTCTCCACAAACTCACAGGCACAGCAAGCCAGTCCCCTGCTCCCTACTTCTCCAAGCTGGTAGATGGACCTCTGCTGGAGTCTGCTCTGTCTCTTGTGATGTTGTACAGGACGGGAAGTTCAGGGAAGCAGAGCTGAGAGAGATTGAGTCATGATGACTGCAAGTGCTTGGGCAAAAATATAAAGAAACACTTTGCTGGGCAATATATCTTTGTTTGATCTGGATTCATTATTGAAAATAAATTTTGAGAGTTTAATACTATTTTAACCCTTTTGCTGCCACTACGTCGGCGGCAGTGGGCCCCTGTAAACAGACAAGTAACAGGGAGTCTGTGTAAAGCAGATTGTCGGTTTTACATTGGAAATTATTCTGGGAGCTGTAAAGCCGCCTATTCGCTTCAAGGGGCCAGAAAACATATGCATTACCCGCCTGACAACCCGCTCACCTGGCTCAGAAACCGGCAGTGATGAAATCGTTGTAGCTTCCAGTTTCAATTAGCGGGAAGGAGGTTACTGAACGGATGTTTGCTGGTATTTCTCCCTTCTACACGCCGACACCCGCGATGCCGCCCCAGGCATGCAGGAGAGGCAGCAAAGTGCGGGACCAGCACTGCAGGTGTCGGTGGGAACAGGGGAGAGAGACCAGTGAAAATAAATTGAATGCTGCTGAATGAAACTAAAAGCGATGATAATTTCATCACTTCCGGTTTCTGAGCTGGTAGAGAAGCCAGGGAAGAAGCTCATCAAGCATGATTTGTGCTTGATCAGTTTTAACGGGCTGCAAAGTCTTTTAGACCCTTAATGTTGCCTTAAAGAACACCTGTCATCACTAAAGTGCTATCACATAGGGGGCTTGTGAGCCCCCCTATGTTATAGCAATGAAGGTAAATTTAAAAAAAAGGGTTTGAAATAGTTAAATAAAACAACCCAAACATTTTTTTTAACGTTCCTCGCGTATACTAATGTAAACACGAGCCCGGTGCACCGAAATACAAAAACGACAATTGTGCCACACGTTAGGTATAGCTGCGTATGCCAGAGTGAGAGCAATAATTCTAGGGCCAATATTCATAGTTACCTCTAAACTGATGAACTGTACAGGCCTTTAAAACATCATCTATGGACAATTTGGGGTACCGTATTTTTTCACCTTTTCGCAGGTGCACACAATTTCTAAGCTTGACATGCTAGGTATCTACTTACTCGGCACATCCTCATCTTTTTTATTTTAATATTGGGTAATGTGTTTTTGTGCACTAAAATGAACCTAAGTGTACTTTTTACTGATATTTTGGTTTGATAAAGAGTTGCACTAATAACTTGCAACATAAACATTTGCAACTGCCACCATTGTATTCAACAGGATCTGTGCTTTGAGGAAATATATAATTGGGGTAGGGGGGTAATTTTTAGGCCTTAAATATGAATAACATCTGTGCAAAAAACGTTCTTTATGAAGGACAAAAAGAAACAATCTTTTAATGATTACAGAGATTTTCTATACAAAAAAAAATTTGCTAGCCCATATGTCACAAGGGCACCCCTAGACCCCGGATTGTCACAGGAAAAGCTTTACCAGCAACACTTATGTACAGGCACACTACGAGCTGCAGAATATTCCCAAGGATATTTAATAGATTAAATATAAAATAATAATAATGAACCCCCAGACTGACCTTGAATGATATCTCATACTGCTCTCCTCCCCAGATCTCCAACCCGGGATCGTACCCTCCGAGCTCCCAGAACCATTTTCTGTCTACAGCGAATAATCCACCGGCCATAACTGGAGACCTGCAATGAAAGCAATTGTGAACAGCAGTTAGCAGACAATTCACATTCTTGTCCTCATCACTTTCCTGCTGTGCTGGCAATGTAACACAATATTTGTACTGCAGCAGCAAAATGAACGGGATTCCCTGATTCTGCATGGCGTTCTTGGCGATTAATCTAGCTGCTGCCAGAAAAGCTTATAACAGATTGTGGAGCTATGACTTGCTGAGCCTGAAGGCCACAAATCGCATACAGCTCCTGTAATGAAAATATTTAGGTGCCGAGCACGATATAGCAGCATCTGTTCAGTTATAACAGCACACAGCTTTAGAAGCAGGCCTTTACCTATATCTTCAAAATAACAACGAACACACCCTTAGACATGTTTAGTAATGGCAATCTACAAACACATACTTCTAGATAATTGCCGGCTTTGTCCTCTTTGCATAAGTCATTTCTCTTTTCTTTCCCAGCCTTCTGACAGTGGCCATGTTTACTAAGGGCAGATTACTAGATTTCCCTTTACATCCCGGAACTCTGGCACATGTGACTAGGACATGTGACCATGCACATCATCTCAGGGGAGGAAAATGCCTTTCCCTGAGATCTCATGAGATTACAGATGAGATGTCCCAGCAATGCTCTGCTGATGACAAGGTAATCCCAGTGTGCATTGCTTTGGCAAACTGAAGTCATTTTGCCCTTTCAAAGCAGGAAGTGAATGCTCTGCAAGTGTTTGTATTTCACAATCACAGCATTTTACACCTGACATGTCTATGTTATTATTAATCATCATACATAGAGGGATGCATTGGTAGAATCGGATTTTTGAGTGTAAAGGTCCGCTTTAAGTGTATGTAAACCCTATCACTAGGGAAATACATTTGCTAGGCAATGAGCCATTAAAAACTACAATTCCAAATACTTTATTCTCACTGAAAGAGCCAATTAAACATTTTTTTAGGAAGTTCTTCAAAGTGGGAACCCATTTATGCACTGTGCTAGCTAACAATATATAGAGAATGCACTTAGAGGCACCAGTTTCCGATAATGCAAGTACACATTAATAAATGGCTATTCTGGAATGCCATTAACGTGGGATTAAAAAATCAACGCAGCATTAAAGTTTACAGCTGCAGTGATGGTAAAGCTATTGGCTGTGTATTATAAATGTGTAGGATCTGATTGCTCACATATTAATCCGCCTACTACATTTAGATGAACTAATTACTGGATTTCGGAGAGGGAAAGGTGATGCTGGGTTATGTTCTTCAACTATAAAAGAAAACCTTTGCTGAGAAACATATCGCTGCTGTTGTTGCTGACTACATCCTCAAAAACAGGATTTTTGTCTTATCCGTAAAATCTATTTCCTGGAGTATATCACAGGGCACAAAATTCTTTAACCACTTAGGTTATACAGCTACCTTCAGGTGACTGGGCATTGGCAAATCCATTAAGGGTGCAGGACAGCCCTGCATAACCCCTCCCACCCTGTTTTTTTTTTGCTAGAAACCTTAGGTGATGGACCTGTTCTCTCAGCTCTGAGAGAAGTACACTGTTTGCACTATATTTTTCTACAAGACTCTTCTAGCAAGTGTCCCTCCATGCTGCTCTAAGTCGCTGCGGCGCCTCCAGCAGCTATTTGTATCAGTTTTTCTTTGACAGCCTGGTCCATGCCAGATGCAGAAAATTGTAGCGCTGGCCTGTAATGGGCTTGCACAGGACACTGGAGTCTACATTTGCGTTGGGAGGATAGCTGCAGGATGCTCTAGAGTTCCAGGGCTGTGGTCCATTTAGGTTGAGCTCTAATCGTGAAAACCGTCCTGGGGGGGTACGCCCACCTGAAGGACAAAGCTTAGATGGCATGTCTTCCTTGACCATCGCTGCATCCATGATGAGGAAGCAAAGCCATGAAAGTGCCCAGGTGGTAGCCACAGTTATATCTCTGGCTCTGGTGCAACACTTGTGTCATATTTTAGCAGACTTTTCAGATTCAAAATTAAACTTTGCCGCCAGTTCAGTTCAGAGCTATGAGCTGCACCAGCGCAGCCTCCCTCCCGGTACTATACTGTGCCTGCAGCTGATATTTTTCTCTCTCTCTGACATGCGCTCTTGCTGAACACACACTATTGTTGTGCCCAGACACTGCAAGGAAAATGTATCTGAAAGCTGCATCACTCTTATGTCCAGGCCACCTTATGCATGCACATGTCTGGGTACAGGGCACCCACAGGTCATTAGTTTTTTGGAGGTACACATGGTGGATGATGTGGAGATGCCTGGGTAGGGGGCACGGGGGCCAACCTAACAGTGATTCTGGTGAGGGTTTCTTGGAACCCCTGTCCCCTTACCTTCTAGTTTTCAGGTGGTGGGGGTCCTCTCCGCACACCTTACAGCAGTCCTGGCCAAATAAGAACGGTGGTGCTCGCAATGACTATCACGGATGGCACCGTGCAAAATACGAAGTAAAAGAAACAGGTCACCAGCACTCGTTTAGAATAAATATGTCCTTTTTTAATGGACAATTGTGTCACTACAATCAACAGAGCCGACGTTTCGGGGCCACACAGGGTCCCTTCTTCAAGGCAGTAAAATTGTGACGGGCAATTTCACTGCCTTGAAGAAGGGACCCTGTGCGGCCCCGAAACGTCGGCTCTGTTGATTGTAGTGACACAATTGTCCATTAAAAAAGGACATATTTCTTCTAAACGAGTGCTGGTGACCTGTTTCTTTTACCCCTTACCTTCTAGCACACTAATTGCCTACAAGTACATCTCCTTTGTGAAGTGACAGCCAGGTGCACAGCTTTGTCTCATTGATCTATCCATCTGGTTTACTGTAAGAGCATGAATGTTATAGCTTGGCCTGTAGGTTCCTGTCTAGCTTTCCCTATAGATGATGATCCAGTCCTGAATTAGTGATGCCGATGCCGGAGGGTGAGCAAAACAACGAGGGAACTAGAATATTCAGGAAATAGACAACAATTGTTGGCAGCCTACATATTTCTCTTAGGTAAGGTGTGCCTTGAATCTTAGGCCTGGTTCACACCTAAGCATTCTGAGCAGTAGAAAACGTGCTTTTAAATGCTCAACACAAGAATTTCCATTATTTTCAATGGCCCTTCTTCACACCTGAGCAGCAAAATGCCAAACACAGAAAAAAGGACATGGGCTTTTTTATTGGCAGTTTCAAGCTCATTTTTCTCCCATACACTTCAATAGAAACCCCAGGAAACATGCGGCAGAAGCATTATGCACATTTTCGTGCATATTTTTATACGCGTTCGTCCATTGATCGCAATGTTTCTTGAGCTGCCAGTCAAAACGCGCATTTCCATGTAAAAATGTGCCAACTGTGCAAAAACCGCACGTTGAACCCACATGTACAAACACGCAGAAACGATGTTGCCTTGATTTGAATGGAGCTTTAGCTCAAGGCACGGGAATGTGCTGTGGCTTAATGCTAGTAATAAACTGCAGTTCTTCAGAGCAAACACATCAGAGTATCACTTAGCTGTGTACTTGTCCGAGAAATAGATACAAGTGCATGAAACAATGAATATATTTAGAGTTGGTATTGGAAACTTTTCTGAAAGCTGAAACATGTATGCCCCTGGTATTAAAAGAAGAAATGCACCTTTGTGACAGAAATAACATGAATGCTTTTCTGACTAAGTGCCAGCAGCTCAAATCTTCATTGTTGAACAGTACTTTGTTTCAATGAAAGGTATAAAGGAATATACAAAAAGCAAATAATCAGAGAAGTAGAGGAGAGAGCCTGAACGTTTTATAATGTTTTATGAAAGAAAGCACGCCGGGCATCCAATCAGATATGCACTACTCACCCTCAGAACCCCAGACTGAGTCAGCCTAGAACCTTTATACCTAAAGGGATACCAATTTTGACATACCTTTCTGCACAGAGCCCCCTGTATCTACAGGGGACTTTTAAGAACATTAGAAATTGTAATCTGGAAGAACTACAGTGACTTTTATATTTTTTAATGTCTGGTGTGCCATATTTTGACTATAATATTTCACTTACATTTTTGTAAAGGATTCTTCTATTAGTCATTTGTATATCAGGGAATGTATTAAGCATCCCTGTTTAATGATTGCTGAGATACACTCATTTAATCTAGAGCTAGCCTATAGAGATTCTATTGCTTGCTAACAGATCAGAACGGACCTTCGCCCAGAGAAAGCAAGCAACTACTGTCATTGTGTAGCACTACTATGCAGGAAGCAGAGACTACACGAGTAAATGGAAAATATTAGAGACCCATATAGATTTGCATTTAAAGCCAAACTCCAGCTTTGTTTTTTTTTTAAAGCTGAACTCCTTTAAAACAAAATTGGGGGGCTACAGCAGCAGTCACATACGTTTTCCTAGAATGCAAGGCATTCTGAGAATAGATGGCATGAGCACCCATTCGCATTACACCTTGTGAATGGGTGAGGAGACAGGAAGGTAAGGGCACAATGCAATCCTTTCACAGTCGCCTCTCTCATCCCTGTGACGGAAGATCACACCTCTGCGGAGTATCCAGCATCAATGCAAGAATGTTTTTTTTACAGTAACCAGCAGCCAGCAGGATATAGGAGATTCTTCATTAGAGGTAAATGTAACTAGTACTGTAGTCCCCAAAACAATTTTATTGTTAATTTTATGAGTTTTTTTCCTCTTGTTTATAAAATAAATATTTAAAGGATAAGAACTACTTAACCCCCCCCACACTCCATCTAAGGTTGTTACTCCACTTCTGAGTTGAACCAGCATCATTCAACTACTTCCTGTGTGCCCAGACTGTCATGGATACACCCCCTCAAGCACCACGAGCTTGGGCTCACAGTGACTAACTAGCTTGGGCTGCACCATAAGTATCTAATATGTGAGTGTCATTGTAGTCCACCTAAAGCCCAAAACTGGAGATGTAGGAGGAGGTTTAAAATGTATGTATAGCCAAGACTTTTAGTTTTAGTTTTGGATAGAGTAAGGAAGGATTAAAACCCACCTTTTTAAAGAGAGAATTTGCTCTCACTTTGGAGAGATTTTGAAAGACATGAAAGGCAATCTTACCACTGGGACACGGATAGCAAAAAACCTTTACAGGGGCATTGACTCTTCCCTACTTCATCAAAAACAAAAAATTAGGTGAAAGGTGTGGGGGGAAGTGGTGGTCTGGTGAGGTTTTTTTTCGGGGGGAGCTGAAGCTGGATTTTAAATATACTGAATACAATAATTTACATTAAGCTGATCACATTCATTAAGATGCCTTAAAGCAGAACATCAGCCAAAAATAAAAGAGAAATAGTCAAAAAAAAAAAACATAGAACCAGATTTTGCAGTAATATTTACCCCACGGTACTTTTCTTTTGCCACTAGATGTCCTCAGCCTGATAGCCTGCATCATTCCACTCACTTCCTCTGAGCTCAGGTCATCCTGGACGCACCTCAGCCTATTACTAACCAGTGAAAGGAGAAGCAGCACAGTGATGGGCTCATCCCTCTGTCAGCACATGAACTGATGGGCCCCTAGTGCAGCACCATCCACTCACACTCCAGCCCTGCTGCACAGGGACTGCAAGAGGCTGATACCCGGCTTAATTCATGTACATACACTGCTTGCATTTAAAGAAATGCATTTAATGATGTATACATGATTTCAGAGCTGCATTCATTTCTATCTGGTACATCTGCCTAGAATTCAGCTTTTTAAATGAGTATTTTTTTTTTTTAATAAAGAGATAAAACGGCCTTGTAGAAAATGGACGTTCAAACATAGCACTCAACAAAAGCCAGTTTGTCTGCAGCCATCGGTAGAAAGGCCCACCTAAATGCTTAGGGACTGATGTATAAGTCGTCTGCCCAGAATAAAGCAGAGTGAATGATGTTTGCACGGCATTATCACCACTAGAAGGAGCCGAGGAACATAGGAATTATTCTTCTCTGCTCCATCTAGTGCTGGTAATGCTGTACGCAGGGTGGAAAGATTCATCCATCGGCCCTTAAGTAATAAGAAAACCTAGAATGTCAAGCAGAGTAAGATGTATATCTAGGCACAATAGGTCAATGCCAGAGGGGTACCGGCTCCCAGGAAGCCCACTATCTCCTCTCCTCTGATCTGCCGCTAAAGCCATTTTAAAACTCGTTTTGGTAAACCGTGTTAAAATAGCACTGTCGTGATTCATCTCCTCCAAGCCATTTGAGGCCGTTAAAGCTCTTTACTGCAAACAAACCACTACATAGCTAATCGCTTTTCTCCGTTGCTCTCCCCTGCGACTTCGCATCAGATCTCCCTCCTTAGGAAACAATAGACATCTACTGTGATTATGTGGCTCTGGTTTGCGGTAAATCACCAGACCATATAATGAGGCATGCAGAATCTGAAAGATAATTCATTAACTGTACCACAAAGGTAGAACCTCAGGCTAATTTTCAGTGTTGTGTCCTCAATGGGAAGACTTTTTTCTCATTTCCTGTCTTGTGGGTTGATGTCAGACTGGCCAAGAATGACGGGGAAGGCTATCCAACAGATGACAATAGCAGCAATTCTTCTTTTTAGTCGAGAGAAAAGGGTTAGAGCCTTTTAGGAGGTTTTTGTTTCGGTCTGTGTAACCAGGGCCGTCCCTATAATAAGAAAGCCTAAGGCCGCATCTCTTTGGGTCATGTGGGGTGTCCCTGCCACCCCCCTTCCGGACAGAGCGCCCCAGGTTGAAAAGAGCTCTTAGCAACCTGTGACGCTCTGGCCAGCATTCCACCCAGTTCCTGGCAACCAGTGACGTTAGTGAGGTGGACGGGATGCTGGACAGAGCCGGAACACCCCCTCACCCCTGTGTGTAGCTATTACACCCTTGACCAGTTGTATCAGTTTAAGATGCTTCTGAGATTCAGAATTCATCAACAGGTGCATTTGATCTGCTTCTGTTCTCTTTCTAACCTGCTTCATACGGGATTTGCATTCCAATAGACTTGTAGGACCTTAGGATGATTCTCTAAGTTACCTATACTGGTGTCAGGTTGGACAGGACGCAAATGGAAAGATAGGAAAAAGAAAAAAACATTCGACGCTCTGTCCAAAAGGGGAAAAAAAGGTTTTGGCTGAGGTTGCACTTTAAAGGGAAATCCCACCTTTTTTTTCAAACAATAAATGCACACTTCTTCATAAAAGAACAAATGTGCATTAATCAGTTTTTTTGCATAGGAGCCAGTAAAGCATTGCAACTGTGATCAATCAATTGCGCGTGCGATGCTCAGGCTCCTGCAGACTCTTCCTCCCGTCCATACCGAAGAATGAATGAAGAAGTAACCAGCACTCTCATATTCCAAAGATGTGGAAATCATGCTCATAAATTTATTAAACTGACATATGCGTCATACAAAGCCTTGGCTATGTATGGCGCATGTGACAGTTTCATAAATGTATTAACACGATTTCCACATTATTGGACTTTGTGGGTGCTGGCGACTTCTTCATCCATTCTTGAGTACGCACAGCGCCAACTGTGTTATCACTTCAGCACCGCATCAACTTTATGATCCACAAACACTGGAAGGAGTGCAGGTGATACACAACAACACTGCATGTCCATACTGAGGTACAGACATTCAGTAACATGGACAGGAAGATTTGTTAATGGACTACAAGTATGGTGACGTTACTGTACAAGCATTCTATTGAGAACACTGCCTCTGCCATGGCAGCTGATCAGACTTGAAGTATCTCCAATTACAGGTTCTGTCAAAAGATCTATGAATGGATGACGCAGCTGTGTGGATGGAGCCTTGCACAGCCCTGCCATTTTCAATAATTACTGTGATAAGTACAGATTCTCTGTTGTGTAATATATCACCTGTATAGGTAAAGGAAATCCTGAAATGGTGATCTGTTTTGGGGACTTAGTAGGGTGAACCTGGTGGGAAACATGTTAATCACAGGGACAGGCATGCTGTTAACGCAGGCTGTCCAGATCACTGTGCCGTGTTTCAGTGCTATGTTAAATGTGTTTCTTTTCTGCTCTGTTCTGCTGTGACAACTGTTAGAGAGGCCCAAAGCAACGAATAATAGTGTATGATGCAAGATAACACATGGTATTATGGTTTTAATGCATCATGAATGTAAACTGTCTTTTCTTTTTGCCTAAACCAAGGATGGCCAAACTGCGGCCCTCCAGCTGTGGTGGAACTACGAATCCCAGGAGGCTTTGCAAGATTCTCACAGCCACAGACATGACTCCTGGAGAGAGATGCTTCATGGGATTTGTAGTTTCACCACAGCTGGAGGGCCGCAGTTTGGCTATCCTTGACCTAAACCCTCCTTAAACATTTCACAAAAGCAGAAAAAGAGAAATGTATTGCAGATCAACAAACAATACTGAGCAACACATGTGAAATCCCATACAATAAAGTGCTATAGAAAAGTCTTACTGCTTATACAAAGATATAAATGGGCCCTTTAAAATGGACTTACACACCAATGTAAATATAAAACTATATCAGCAGTGCAGCTAGGATGCATGAAGAGAGCCAATGAAATACTTTCTTAATAGAGAAAATGTTGCTTTAGTTTCCCTCCCCAGACACCTCAACTCTCCCGGATGTTCCTAGCAGAGTAAACCTTTCTCTGCTCTGTTTTTTTCCTGACATCGGGGCCACCGGCCATCAGAAAAAAAAAAGGCATAGGAATGAATAGCTAGGCTTCTATTGGCTATTTTAATTTGACATAGCCAATAGAAGCCTAGCTAATGCACACTCCCACTGCTGCTGTCAATCAGCAGAGGTGGACCTGAAGTTCTTCATCAGGTCCTCATCTGCTGATTGACAGCAGCAGTGGACGGGTGCAATAGCCAGCTTGCAAATTGAAATAGCCAATAGCAATCTAGCTATTCATTCCTAAGCTGGGTTTTTTTAAAAACATAAACATATAGGCAGCACCAGCAGGAACATGGAGCAACATTTTCCCCAGGCCTTTAATTGTTCTTTATGTATTTATCCTTTCACTGCTAGCATAGCCTTACTTGAACATACAGTATGTCCCCCTGTAAATTAAGTCACAGGTTATCATCAGAGGAAATTTCTAGTCACAATTTTACAGTGATAGTTGACACTTGCATATAACTTCAGAAGGCTATATCTCTGGATGTAATTATTCGGATGTATGTATTCTTCACTGCAGGTAACTTCATATTGTGAATATTTTATCATATGCCCAGTCTGATATACACCAACATTTGGTCATATGGAGGATATCCATATGACCAACATATTGCTGCAAGACTCTGCAGACAGGCAGTTTTCAATGTTTAATCAAATCTGTTTTAAGAGCCTGCTACTGCTAGTATCTCTTTCTGAAAATAGGCTTGCCTGACTATCCCTCCTGAGATGGGTGCAAACCTGGTACCCAACTTCAAGAAACGTCTTACCTCTGTGCTTGCCAACAAGGGTTTCTCCACAGTGCTGCTTCTCTTTTCACTGTCTACTAACAGTTAACAGTCTGGGGCGGGCCAGGATGACCTGGACTCAGAGGAAGTGGGTTGAGTGATGCTGGCTATCAGACTGGACATCTAGGAGCAGAAAAAGGTACCATGGAGGAAATTTCTGGAATGAAGCTGAATATTGCAGCAACAGCTGGTTTGCTTTAAAAGACTATTCATTTAATCTTATTTTTGGATGCAGTTCTGCTTTAAAATTCCAATTATTTCTCTCTTAATTTAGCACATTATTGCTACTGTAATTCCCTTGGACTTTCTCAGTGCCTCATAAACATTTCATCTATGCCCCTTTCTGCTATTAAATGTCTAGCTATATTACTATTGATTTTGTTACTTTCTAATATTATTTAAATGCTTTCGTATTTCTTCCTTCAAAACACACCTGGTTCTGCCAACATAGCAGCTACCTCATTTAAATTTTAATAGAGCACAATCTGTGGAGAAAATAAAAGAATCAATATGAGATTCTTTTTCAGCAACTGTAGAACATAATGTCTCAGGTTTTCCAACAAAGCCCCAGCAATTGTATATTGCAGAGCTACAACAAAAAGCATTATTTTTATGTTCAGCTTTGTTATTGTCTTTGTTAACATTTTTTATACTGTCTTTCTGACATTGCTATAGGCATACCCATGGTTTAACCTTTTTTGCTTTATCATCTATACTGGTTTATTGCACTTTTCACAGATTAGAGAGTGTGCAGTCCTTCATCTCTGACTTCAGATTAGTCACAAACAACATATAATAAGTCTTCCTAGAAGTTAAACTTCTTTCTGGTAATCTTTAGATAGGCGCTGTATGATACAGAGCTGGGACTGGGTTTTCAAAGAAAATACACACGATATTAGAGCCTACCCATCTGAAGCTGGCCATACACCGCTCAACCGAGTCCTGCTGGCTCTTCCACAATTTGAGCTGTGTGTGGCCCTGCTGTAATCATTCTGTTTAACAAATTTTGATTTTTCAATCAACCTTTGCTGAAGAGGTTCAACTGAAAACAGTCAGGCGAACAGTGACTGCAGTTGTTCAGGTATTCTGACAGCTTCCGGTGCCGGCTGTCAGAACACAATAAGTGTGTATGGGGAAATCGAGTGTTGTTTCTCATTCAGTGTGCACCAGTGACCACAGAAGCTGTTTACAGAAAAAAAAAATGCCTCAATGTTTAGGGAACCGAGGTGCGTGGAGGAAGAACAAACCCTACAGTTGCAGCAGTATAATTTTTTTCTACACACTTTAAAAACAAACCTCAGGGCACAAAATCTAAGGCACACTACAGAGCATGCCAAGCTGACAAGATTACTTCTATGGAGAGGGGAGGCTGCCAACTTGGGGGTCAGTTGTAGACATTAGATCATTGCCTGGTCAGGCTGAAAACCAGCCATATTAGAAGACTATAAACTCAGATTTGATTGGACTATTTAGTTGACCACAGACATATGTTGATATAACTTGTTGATAAATTGATAAGTTGATATAACCTGTATTGCTAACTATTATCTTCTCTAAGATAGGCCAATACAGGAGATGTTCTTGTGCCTGTTTGCTTTTTAAAGTAGGGCAATCCAATGGGAAACTCAAACATGGATGTTTATGGCAAGACCTCTGGTGATCAGCCTGCGTCTGCACTTTCAATCACCTTCTAATTAGGGATGCATCGATACCGGTATTTCGGTATCGAGTACCGATTTTGAATACTGATACCAGAAGTCCCATTAAGGAAGCCAGGCGGCGTGTAATGACTCGCCAGCTGGCTTCCTGATTAGTTGGGAAGCCGGGCGGCGTGTAAAGACTTCCCGATTAGCAGGGTAGCCGTTCCCATGCTTCTCATCACGCACGGACCCGGCTTCCTGATTGGCCAGCTTCCCAACCAATCAGGAAGCCGGGCAGCGAGTCATTACACGTTGCCCAGCTTCCTGATTGTGCCACAACTGACGAGGGAGCATGGAGCCGGCTTCCCGCTAATCAGGAAGCTGGGCAGCGTGTAATGACTCGCTGCCTGGCTTCCTGATACCGTAAGTATCAGGCTAGGCATCGGAGCATTTGGGCGAGTACGAGTACTGGCCCAAATACTCGTTATCGGTGCATCCCTACTTCTAATGTATCTGGCTAAGTTCACCCTACAATTACTCTATGAACATAAAACAACTATATAAAACATGTACCTTGATTAATGCCTAGCACCATGTTTGACATCTGTTTGCGCTATGGTTGTCCAGCAATCAACATTGGGCCTCATGTGTGGTTCAGCCCTGGGTTATGCTATCTACATCTTTAACAGCACTGGGGCACAGAGGAAGGCTTTGCAGCCACATAACATTGATAGCATGGGAGATGGAGGGGGGGCTGAGTGACACCATCATATGCATTATGTCCTTGGTAAATGGCTGGCAGTTCACAATGCTGATAGCTGGATAACTGGAGCACATGCAGAATTCAAACATAATGCTATGTATTTATCAAGGTACATGTGTTATTTGGCTGTTTAATGTTCATTGATGATTTCTAGGGTGAACTATTCCAGCTCCGACTGGCAGAAACAGCTATTCCTTCTTGTTAAAACGTAATCAAACACTGATTTACTGCATCAGAAATTCTGAAAGTAGAATATAACGTCTAGTTTTGTTTTTAGATAAAGTCTCTTCTATGTAACCCTTTGTTAACCTATTTAGCACTAACTGCTTCCTCCCCCTGCATGTTACCTTTTTTCAAATTATTCATTTTTTATTTTTACTGATTATACGGATTTTTTTGCAGCAAAAATTAAACAAAATAACAAATAAACCCCATTTTTGACTTATCTGTAAAATCTTGGAGTATATCGCAGGACACAGGAAGTTAATTCTTGAACCAATGGGTTATGCAACTACCTTAAGGTGATTGGACACTGGTAAATCAAAGGCATGTATAACTCCTCCCACAGCCATCCTGCCTCAATTCTGTAGCAAGCAGCATAAGAGTGGATCACGCAAACCAGAGGAAAGGGCCTCGAGATGCATTCCACGATTTTACAGGCAAGACAAAAATCCAGTTTCTTGATTGTACACAGGAAACAGGGAGATAATTCTTGATCAGATGGGACATCCATAAGCATTCCAACAGAGGGGTGAGCGTCACAGCAAACAACAGCTAACAAGCCAGGGAAAACAACAACTAACCCCAACAGGGAACCATAATAGAAGGGGCTCACAAGTCAGAAGGCCATCTGAAAAACTTTGCGGCCAAAAGCTTGTTGGTTGTGTGCGTAGATGAAGCACTGAGATCTTGAGGAATGCTGAATTAAGTTTGACTTGCTTAGAAGAACATTACACGTGTATATATACAGCATTGTGCAAAAAACATAGAAGTTCCTGTGTATCATAGATAAGCATGCACATAGAGACTAACATTGCACTACAGCGCCATCTACACCTCAAAAGACAAATTACAGTATATGCTGTTGCATTTCCAACAGAGCTAACACCCGAAAGATAGGATTTATCCCACAGAGTACTTCCTGGGAGATAACTTCCTTGTGTTCGTGTAGGGATGACCACTTCCAATAGGCCTCTGTCCTTTAAGAGCTGGCCTTCAACAGTTAGGCTGTTACAGCAGGGTGGAATACCGGACCTTGGGACAGTAGGTCTGGATGATCAGGAATTTCCAATGGAGAGTCTGCCAGGAGCTTGAATATGTCGTCGTACCCTGGCCTCCTGGGCCAGTGCGGAGCAATCAGGATAACCAAAATGCCCTCCGTCTCCATCCTATGAAGAGTTTCAGGGAAGTGAAGGGATAGAACAGGTTTAACTGATCCCACAGAGTCACCAAGGCATCCATGGTGAAGGGCCAGGGATCCCTGGTCCTGGGGATAAAACTGTCCAGTTTGTTGGTATACCCCACTTGTGACAAAGGTCCTAAAACACCTCTGGGTAAAGTGACCTATCTCCAGGATCCTGTGTGGCCAGTCCAGCGAGCATTAGAAAAGAAAAAGATGGGTGAATGTGCAGTAAGAATCCCCATGGGGAGGCTGCGCAGCTGCCATACAGCTTCCCAGGCTGCCCATGGACCCCAGGGCAATGGCGCAAAACCCAACTTAAAGGGGGGACAGTGACCCCTAATCTCCCAACGCTGGAACCCAGAATCTGTGACCCTCAAGGGGAAGGGTCAAACTGGTTACCAGGGTGGAGACAAGCCTTTACTTACTACCCTCAGAGTGAGGGATGATATGGCAGCGCTGGTCACTTAAACAGGATATGCCTCTTTGTCCCTGAAAAAGGGGGTTTGCAGGGACACGGCTCCATGGTCCTGCACCTGTGAAGCCCCCTGCATCAACTACATTTTCTGCAAAAGGTGCCAAGGAAAGTCCCTCATGCAGGATTCAGTGCTCTAAAGATATTACAGGCCAGACCTACATCTTCCTTCTGGTAGGGCCAAGGCCTCATGGCTCTGCTGAAGAGAAACCAGTCCGGATAACTGCAGGGGCTCTGAGCAACATTAGGAAAAATTTAGGAAGAATCTTCATTAAGAATAGCAGGAAAGTATATACTTCTCTCAGAGCAAAGAGAAGGCACCCATCACCTAAGAACACTAGCAAAAAAACTGAGGCAGGCTGGGACTGCTAAGGGTAATACAGCGCTGCCTTACAGCTTTGATTGATTTGCCAATCACTTGAAGGTAGCTGCATAAACCATCAGTTGAAGAATGAACTCCCTGTGTACAATCAAGAAACTTTGAAATATTTGTTTGCCACGCTTTGTACTAAAAACAATATTTTGCTGTCAAAATAAACAGGAAAAAATGAAGAATAACATTAGCACTTTATATCTATAATAACGCTTGCTTTTAAATGCTCACTGGGCAAAATGGATAAAATGTGTTTTTTTTTTAATGTCTTTTTACCTTTAAATCAATAGAAAAAAGAAAAGACTGTACTTTATTTTGGTGATGTTTTCTTCAACTAATTTGAAGAAAACATCACCAAAATAAAGTACAGTCTTTCCCATAATCAATGTATGCCTAACTTCTTTATCTTAAAAAAAATGCATTGCTGGATCAACATGTCTATAGCTAAAAAATGAAAATGGCTCTGGGCCTCAACAAGGGAACTTCAATTACTGTATGTGGAAACAACTTATACCTTATTAATTATACATAAGCCTTTTTCTAATTTAGTGTTAATAACAATGTCCTTTCCTTTTCAATCCATAACCAGTGATTTTCTAACCCAGCAAAACATTAAAAAAAAAAAAAAAAAAAAGAAAACACACACACAACTTACATATAC